>NC_060267.1:76906438-77058339 GCF_021613505.1 Equus quagga | reverse complement strand
AGGAGGGAGGGCTGGGGAGAGGGAGGAGGGAGGGCTGGGGAGGGGAAGGAGGGAGGGCTGGGGAGTGGGAGGAGGGAGGGCTGGGGAGTGGGAGGAGGGAGGGCTGGGGAGGGACGGGTGTTGAAACAGGGTGAATTCAATCCAGTAAATAGTCCAGAAGGCCTCACTGGAGAAGGTGGCCTTTAAGCAAAGGCTGGAAGGAGGGGAGGGAATGGGTCTCGAGGATCCCTGGGGCAGAGCACTCCAGGCCGAGGGAAGGGCACATGAAAAGGCGGTCACAGAGCACTCCAGGCCGAGGGAAGGGCACATGAAAAGGCGGTCACGTTCAGTGGGCTCGAATGCAGTGAAGGGGAGCGGGGGAGGGGGGGCAGCAGAGGGGAGCAGGCGAAGGCAGTGGGCAGATTACAAATGTTTTCAGGGGAGGCCCAGCGGAGGACTTCGGCTTTTGTCCTGGGTGACATGGGAAGCCACTGGGGGACTCTGAGCAGAGTGACGTGACCTGACTCATTATAAGAGGCTTCTGCTGCGCTGACACTTCATGAAGATGGGAGTGGAAGAAGCAAGGGGGCCGGTGAGGAGGCCACTGCAATAATCCAGGGAGGAGTGGGAAGCCTGCGCCCAAGGGCGAGGCCATGGATGGAACCCAGTGTGCAGTGAGTAAATACAGCCGCCAGGATGGAAACTGCCAGAGTCGGGCTTTGGCCCCAGGGACAGGGGCCCAAGAGCAGGAGATGGCCAGGGGCCTGGAAGGAAGAAAGGAGGTTGGGAATAAGACAAGGACTTACATCCTTGGGTCATCAGAGCTGGAAAGAGCCTTGGAGAAATGGTGCAGCCCAACTGGTACCTGTTACAGATGGGAGCCTAGACTCAGAGACAGGCATGGACTAACCCAAAGCCACACAGCAAGCTAGTGGCAGAGCCAGGACTTGACCTGGCAAAGCTGTGTTGCATTGTCACATTCCCACAGGACCAGGGCCCGGCTGCAAAGACTGGAGCCAGTGACCTACATGAAGGGAAGGGAATGGAAAGAGAAGGAACGCTGAGCCAGCACTTACGTTGCCTGCCATCACAGTGGTCACTTTATGTAAGCTTTTTTATTCCTCTAAGGTGGGCACCATTCTTCGCATTTTCCAGGTAGAAAAGTGAGGTTCAGAGGTTACAAAATTGGCCAACAGTACACACTTAGCAGAAGCAGGGCCGGCCGGGTGGCTCAGCGGTTAAGTGCACATGTTCCACTTTGGCAGCCCCGGGTCCACCGGTTCGGATCCCGGGTGCCGACACGGCACCACTTGGCTAAGCCATGCTGTGGTAGGCATCCCACATATAAAGTGGAGGAAGATGGGCATGGATGTTAGCTCAGGGCCAGTCTTCCTCAGCAGCAAAAAAAAAGGAAAGAAAGAAAGAAAGAAAGCAGAAGCAGAAGCAAATCTGCCTCCTGGACACAGGTGTGTCTGTGGGCGCTGCGGTGCGTGCTGGGGTTCTGCTGCCACAGGACCTGGCAGAGGAGGGACTGGCGATTTTCAGCCAGTCTTATTTTCATTGAAGAAACAGCCCTGCCCAAAGAAGCATGCCAGACCCCAAAAGCTGATTCAACAAGGTGCCCCTGCAGGTAAAGACTGGCAGAGTAGAGGCTCCAAGTCCTTTCGTGGGTAAGAGAACTTTGGACGGAAGAGGAAGGACTGGCCAGAGGTAGGCCCAAGAAGCTGGGCCTGGACCAGCCAGCCCTAGGGAGCTACAGGAGGTTTGGGAGAGAGGAGGGCTACCGTGGGAGAGGCTGGCCCAGTATGACCCACTGCTTAAATAACAATGGGCTTCTGGGACTGCGGCTGCAGAGCGGGGGGCCCAGCACCCTCCTCTCTCCCCACGGCCCACCAAAACATGGCGTCCAAGATCTTCTGTTGTTGCTGCCAGGCCGGTGAGGGGCCTCCGACCACCGTTCGCTCCCCAAGAGCGTCCCACCAGCCTCAGCCTCGGGTCTTTAGTAGGTTCCGGTTGTGCGGGGGCGGGGGTGGGGGGTTGGCAAGGAGGCCTGGGTTATTTCTCTGGACCTCGGTCTTGCTACCTTCCGCTGGGGCAGCCTCATATTTCTTTCAGCCCTTTGGGGCTGCAGAAGGGGACTAATTTCCCAAACCCGCCACAATACAGCCTAAAGATTATATTAGTTATTAGATATTAGTTAAGATGACTAGCTTTAGTCCTGCATCCCAGTTAAATTCTGCCTCAGCCCCTTGCTGAGCTTGAGCACGTCACGGAACCTCTCGGAGTTCGTTTCAGCATCCTCCTCTGTAATCTGGGGACAATGACAACCCACTAGCTACGTTTCAGGTTGTCGGGAGGAGAAATGAGGCAACGTATGTGCCTAGAATTTGGCCCCACGTGAAGAAGTCACTCAACAGACGGTAGCTGTATATGCGTGTTACTCAGGACCAGCTGGGCTGAGGTTAACAAGTAAACTCTAAAATCTCAATTGCTTAATCCAGTTTGGGGTTATTTTTAGCTCAAGCAAGCAGGATTTTTTTTAAAGCCATTAATAAGACGAGCAATCCCCGAGCAGGCTATGAGCAAGACTGTTTACTGATGCGTAAGGCAAAGCCCTTCCCAAGGATAAATATTTTCCTTCACTCTTTCAGATGTGAACAGAGATTCCTGCAAAAACAATTTGCAGAAGAGACACCCGCACCACCCCTCCAACAATCGGGTGGTGAAGGGGTGCATGCTTGGGAGACCCTGAGCTTTCTAGTCGGCAGCCCCACGCAGGTCTCTGAGGCTGCACAGCGGCTGGAGCGTCTCCAGGAGGAAGAGGGCGGCGCACAGAGGTCATGAAGACGGATTCGGAAACTCCCCCAGGAGGAGGAGAAGATGTCTGAGCCATCCCCCGTGCCGCGAGCAAGACTCACTTCCGCTCCTGAAAAAGCCACTGCAGGAGGAGCTGCCTCCAATTAAAGCCCTTGGTTGCATCCCAGGACTGGGTCCCTCCTCTTTTTCCTTTCCCACACTTTCGAGATCCTCTTGAATGCGGAGCAATGAGAATCTAGCATCTCACATAAAGAAATGTGGTTTTATCAGTCTAAAATATTTTCAGTCACTCCTAACCAACCTAACAAGGAAATGCTTAGGAGAGGCCAGTTAGTGGCAGAGGCAGCTAGAAACGGACGCCATCCTAAAAGCTAGAGCTGGAGGGCACAATTCTGGTCGCCACTGTGGCCTCTATTAAGGTGCTCAGGGCCAGAGTGACAGGGAGGCAGGTGACACAAAACCCTGCAGCCAGCAGCCCTAGGGTGATGCAGTGAACAGCCAGTGCAGATTTACAGAGCGGTTTGTGCAAAAACACAGAGCATGCGGGCAGGAGCAATACTCAGGGACCCCAAGGGGCTTCTGCTCTAGCCAGGGAGCCGGGCACAGAAGCATCTCACTTTCACATAATAGGATACCACTTTGGGAGCAAAAGAATGAGGAGCATTTTGCCACTGACCTGGGGTTGGGGAAGGCTTCCTGGAAGAGACGGGGCTTGAGTTTTCTGAAGGTGGAAAAGGAATTAGCCCAGCAAAGAGCGGGGGGGGTGGGATTCCGGAAGGAGGGAACAAAATAAGCAAAGCAGAAAATAGAGGCACAACCTTGTAGGGGTATGAGGGAAACGAACATCAACAGGTGGAATGACCACCGTGAAAACCTGAGGGTGGCGCGGTGGGAGCAGGGGAACAGAGCATCCTCACGAGCCTCACATCCAGGGATTGGAGCTCGGCTGGCTCCTGAAGGCACTGGGGAGCCACAGAGGAGTTTCAGGCCACAAAGCGACATTGCCAGACTGCTCACATTTGCAGTAAGAACGCAGTGAGTTGCTAAGAAGCCGGCTTATCATAGGAGCTCTCCCTGTGCCTGCCCCCACCTCAGAAAAGAGGGGAAGAAAGGAAGTCACAGGACTGGCGGCCGCCTTCGCAACAGAAGCAATGAACGCCAAGGACAGCTTCCAAAGCTTCCAAAGGAAAATAACCGTAGCACCCCAAAATTCTCCGCTTACCAAAAATCTCTTTCAAAAATAAAAGCAAAATAGAGACTTTCAGCACCCAAAAACTCAATCTGTCACCAGAAGATCTGAACTGGAAGGGAAATGCTAAAGTATTTATTTCTAAGTATACTAAATACTAAAGAAGAACTCACTCCCACAGTAGTTCTAGGAGAATGACCCTAGACAGAGGTGTGCGAACGCGGGAAGGAACACAGAGTAAGAAAGAAGTAACAAATAAAGAATAATACAAAGTAAACATGTGGATAAACCTAAATGAATACCGACTGCATACAGTATTAATAATAATGCCGGCTGCAGTTTGAAACAGAGAGAGAACGGGAATCCGTGATGACAAGAGCACAACAGGCAGGAGGAGGAAGAGCTCTCAGGTCTTTGGATTGTCCAGAAAGTGGAGGAAGGAGTCAAAAGAGATTTGAATAAGTCAAGGATGCACGTTGTAACCTAGGGGACCACTAAAAGAAAAGAAAACACGGTCCTCATAGGCTAGCAGAGGAGAAATTTAAAACAAAACAAAACCCTAATCCAAAAGAAGGCCAAAAAGGACAGAAAAAAGAAGACCAAGAGAGTAAGTAGTAAGATGGTACATCTAAGCCCAAATGTAATGTATCAGTAAATATACCAGATACAGTGTAGTAAATACTCCAGTTTAAAAATAGAGACTGATTTTTTTAAATCTGATATGCCCACGAGAGGGCCACCTGAAATATAAGGATGCAGGCGGCTTGAAAGTACAGGATGAACAGAGATATATCACATAATTAATAATAGATTTTTAAGGCAAAAACCTACTAGAGATAAAGACGGACGTTTCATAAAAGGGTCGACGCATTAGGAAGTTCTAACAGTTCTCTATTTGTATACATGAAATAACAGAGCAAAACTTGTCAGAAGGGAACTTAAATATATTTCACAGAAAAACTTGTGCCATAACTGTTCACACCAGCATTATTCAGAGGAGCCAGAAAGCGAAAACCACCCACATGGTGAAGGGATAGACAAAATGCGGTCTAGCCACGTCGCGGAATATTATTCAGCCATTAAAAAGCGACAAAGTACTGATACATGGATGAATCCTGAAAAATTATGTTCTGTGAAAAAAGCCAGACACAAAAGGCCACATGCTGTATGAGTCCATTTCCAGAATGGGGAAATCCATAGACATAGAAAGTAGATTAGTGGGTGCTGCAGACTGGGGAGGGGGAAGGGGGCGGGACTGTTAACGAGTAGGGGGTTTTTTGGGAGGGTTGGGGGGTGACGGAATTCTTCTAGAATTATATAGTGGTCATTATTGTGCAATCTTGGGAATATACGAAAAACCACTGAATTGTAACCTGTAAAATGGTGAATTTTATCGTACGTTAATTATATCTCAATTTTTTTAAAAACTTGGCAGAAGTAAAAGGAGAAACCGAAAGTCTATACTCATAGTTCGAGGTTTTCTTTCCTTGGTCACTGATAAGATAAACCAACACAGTCAATGAGGACATGAATTTGAACAAGTAAGGAAACGCTTAGAGCAAGCTTTTAACAGACGCAGCAGCGGCAAAGCCGTCATGAGGGAGCCCGTCCTGTGGACCAGTTTTGTAGCTCACAGGCATCGCCTCAGTTATCCCCCCTATTGTCACACACTCCCTTAATAGATGAGGAAATAGAAGCAGAAGAGGAACAGAGAGGGGAAGCATCTGGCCCCAAATCACCAGCTTGCTCTTAACCTCCCCGCTGACTGTCTCCTGGTACTGAATTTCAGAGAGATGGGGCTAGAATCTTTATTCACAGAAATACGCCCCCGGTGCTGGAGTCACTGAGGTCTCGCGCAGAATGAATAGACAGTAACTGCTAATGACCCACACATCAACAAAAATACACATCAGGCACCTACAGTATACAAGACACAGTGAGAGTTTAAAAAAAAAATAGCCACAATTTATTCAGCTCTTACAAAAGCTTGCAACTCAAAGTTGCAAGCCTTTTACAATTTTGGTGCCACTTAATCTTCACAATGACGTATGAGGTAGGTATTCTTACCCCATTCCACACAGGAGGAGTGAGACCCAAGGACGGGCAGGACGCTGCTCCTAAAGTGGCGGAACTTGGATCTGAGTGAATGTGACTCTAGAATGCAAGCCCCCTCGCCACGCGCCCGTGTCACTAACGCAGAGCCTTCAATCTTACAGCGCCTCCTCCTTTGTGGACTCTGATCTTCACAGCGACTCTGAGACGCAGGCAAGACAGAGGTCACAGAGTCTTCTCAACGAGGAAACTGAGGCACAAGTGCAAAAAAAAATGTGTGTCGTGGGCACCCCTGAATGCCCAGCCACCAGGTGAGACCATCGGAAACTCTAAAGAGAGGGAAAGGCAGCAAAGAACACACCAAGGGCTCTTTAAGGAAGCCTTAAAATGGAAAAATGGCTGTTTTGCCATTTAACGCACACATTTTTATTCTGGTATTACACTTACCGGGGTTTCACGGTTTAGAGAATAAATATGGGCCTTTACTGATTGCATTCACAGCTCCTATTTCCTCTGAGGCAGGTGAGAGAGACAGTGATCGCCTTCATGAATAATTCTCATTCAGCAAAGCTGCCCTCAGAGAAATGCCTAGAACAGCCACTTGCAAAGGGCTGGTCTACACACTTGATTTCTCTTCTCCAGCCCAGAGAAAGCAAACAGATTCATCTCTTAACAGGGCAAGTCACCGGCATGAGTACATTTCATGTTCACTAGATCCACTTATAAAGGAGTGAATTGACACTCAGAGAGGTTAAGCGAGCTAGCCAAGGTCACACAGCTAGGAAGCAGCAGATCTGGGATGAGAATCCAGGTCTCCTGCTAGCTAGGCCAGTGTTCCGTCCAAAGGAGCAGGAGGTCTGGGACACCTTGGCCGTGTGGGGCTGCAGGACCTTTCTACACGTAGATAAAGGCAGAAGAGAACAGATAAACAGGCCAAGGGCTAGATGGAGCAGAAAAAGCTGGAAATTCCCAGAACTTTGGCTTGGAAGAGCCATTAAGAATCTTCCAATCTACCCATTATACAGATGGGTGAACTGAGGACCAGCCGAAAGTCACACAGTTAGAAGGGGTGGCTAAGGACCAGAAGCCAGGTCTGTGCCAACCTCATCATTCAACTGAATAGAGACAGCAATTGGCAAAAGCTACTACGGAGATGACAAAGCACTCAATCCACAGGATTTTTTTTCCTGTAGCAGGTCCAGATCATGCACAAAGAGGACAAGGAGCAATCTTTGTCTTTGAGGAGTTTATAGTCTAGCTAGAAAAACAGGCATGTGCACAGGAAAATAGAATCAATAACTTAAAACGTCAGTAAAGGCAGCGGCTACATCAAGAATTTACAGGAGGCAGAGAGGAGCAGGGCTGGCTGTATTGAAGGCTTCCTGAAAGAGGGGTAAGTAACACTGGGCTTTGAAGCATGCATAGGAGTTCAACAGATGGAAAAGAATAGACACGTCAGTCCAGGAAGAAGTTTGACCTCATGAGGGAGTTTTGTGGGAGATGCAGCCAAAATTGCAGAGGAAGGCTGGGTCTTAGGGGCTAGGGAACCCTTACATGCCAGGCCAGGGCTGTGAAATTGGGGCCTATGGAATGAGGGGTCTTCGAACTTGTTCCGAAACAGAGAACCTGGAAGCCTGAGCTCCCCATGGAGCTCGGCGAGTGACAGATTATGCTTCCTTCCAGGAGAGTGTTAGTGTCAGAACACAGGGCCGTTGCTCTCCACCTGCAGTGTAAAACCACAACCACCAGCAGCCTGCCTTTGAACCAAATACGTCCTCCAGTCAGCCAGCCTCGCTCCTGTTCAAATGTTCCCATTGACAGCTGTGTGCTATTGGTTTCTTTCCTCCGTCCCTGGAAGACTGTGTGCCCGCAGACAGTAAACACAGGTGTCACTGTTTTTCACAGAATACAGAAGAAGAAAAACTTAAAAATGGAGAACATTCTGCCACTTGACTTCTTTGCATCCGATTGGGAAGAGGCAGTCTTATCATGTTAGGGGCCCGAGGCAATGCCACCAGGAGCAGTGTCCTCCCGAAGCCTCCGTTCCCCATCTGACACGAAGGGGCTGGAGATGGGAGCGTCTCTGAGGCCGAGCCTCGGACACCTGTGTGGCCCCGTCGGGTCATCTTCACATTTCCTGGGTGTCCAGACAATGGAAGGGATGGGGGAGAAAGCTTCCATTCATGCCCGTGGTTCCCAGCAGCATAGAGTGACTTGGCGCGGGACCAGCCCGGCAACCCTCAGCTTCCGGAAAGGCCAGGGCTCCACGTGGGATGTCAACAAGCCACTTCTGTCAAGAGTCGTGGAGTGACGAGACACCCCCATTGCTGACGTTACTGACAGCCTTCGGAGGGCCCCCAGACGCTTCTCTCCTCCCCAAGGATCAGCTCCCGAGGCCTCGCTGACGTCCCCCCTTCAGTCTCAGAGGAAGATGAGTCCCTTTGTCCTCAGGTCACCTGGCCAGGAACGGGCAGCACCCTGTGCCCAGGATGTGGGCCTCTATGAACTGGCAGGGGCACGGAACCCTCGGGGAGTCCATGTGCCGTGTGCCCCCTGCCTCGGGGAGCTGGGAGGTCACCAGGAGCCGGATGTAGTAGCCGCCGAACACCGCCAGCAGCTGCTGGGCCATCTCCTGCAAGAGGCAGGGAGGAGAGTGAGGACCACAGAGCAGCATCTAAGGCACGAGGGCAGAGCCGAGCAGTCCTCACGCCCCCCTGGACCAGCCGCGATGCTCACTGGGAAGAACCCAGCCAGAACTTCGCCTGGGGCCGTTGGAAGATGCCTGGCCTGGTCTGGAAGCCCCACTCCCCAGCTCCCTCTGTGGGGCTCCTGCTGCCTCAGTTTCCTCATCTCCGAGGCGGGTAACCTAACTGCTGATAGGCAATAATATAGTCACAAAAAAGCTATGGAGCCTCAGAGCACTCGAGAAATTACTACTGATTTTTCCCAGCCAATCACACACAGACACAGACTTCTTCACATTTCAAATGTCTGAGTCTATAATGCGTCAGCTCAAGGTAACAATGCACCTGAAGATGATCCTTAACAAACGGGGCCGGGGGAAGCACCCCACGACGGCAGGATTCTTCAGTTCAGACACGGTGCCTGCTGGGTTTCCCTAGACAAATACTCCCACTGTATTAAGAGTTTGCTTATAAAAACTGGATTTGTCACAAAACGACAAATCCTGCGTGAGTCCACTTATACGAGGCGCCTAGAGCAGTGAATTCATACAGACTGAAAGCAGAAGGGAGGTCGCCAGGGGCTGGGGAAGGGGGAACGGGGAGCTCGTGTTTAATGGGTATGGAGGTTCAGCTTGGGAAGATGGAAACTTCTGGAAATGGATGGCCGTGATGGGTATACAACAATGTGAAAGTACTTAATGCCACTGAATTGGACACTTAAAAATGGTTGAGGTGGTAAATTTTATATTTGCATGTTTTACTGCAACGAAAAAAAGTAAAAAACAGAATTTAAAAATTGGATCTAATGCATGCTCTTAGTAACCCAGGCCAGGCCTGGTGGTCTAGTGGTTAAGATCTGGCACTCCCGTCGCTGTGGCCCAGGGTCGTTTCCCCATCAGGGAACCACACCCTCCATCTGGTGTCATACCGTGGAGGCTGCGTGTAGCTGTGATGCTGAAAGCTATGCCACTGGGATTTCAAATACCAGCAGGGTCACCATGGTGGACAAGTTTCAGTGGAGCTTCCAGACTAAGACAGTCTAGGAAGAAGGACCTGGCCACTCACTTCCAAAAAAATTTGGCCACGCAAATCCTGTGAACAGCAGTGGAGCATGGTCTGACACAGTGCCGGAAGGCGAGAGGATGGCGCCAAAAGACCGCGCCGGGCTCCGCTCTGCTGTCCACAGGGTCGCTAGGAGTCGGAATCAACTCAATGGCATTAAGAGCAAAAACTTATTAACACATTTGGTCTCGAAAGGTCTGTTCCCTGGTCTGGCAGTCGGAATTTCAGGGAAAACGTTTCAATTCCTCATGCGTGGCACTGAAGGTCTTCCGTAAGACTTGTGTCCAGTCGGAAGGGACTAAAGTAAGGGGGCTACATCAAGGATGTGTATGTCAGTAGAGTTAGTGACAAAGAACAGGCTTTCAAATCAAAAAGGCCGAGGGATGGGGCCGGCCAGCGGCCAAGTGGTTAAGATGGCGCGCTCCGCTTCGGCGGCCCAGGATTTCACTGGTTTGAATCCTGGGCGCGGACATGGCCCCGCTCATCAGGCCATGCTGAGGCGGCATCCCACATGCCACAACTATAAAGACTCACAACTAGAGTATACAACGATAGACTGGGGCGCTTTGGCGAGAAAGAAAAAAAAAAAAAGAAGATTGGCAACAGATGTTAGCTCAGGTGCCAATCTAAAAAAAAAAAAAACAAGCCAACGGGGAATTTCAGCTCAGCCACCCTGTGACAGACTCTGAGCAAGTCTCTTCCCCTTGCTGAGCCCATTTCTTCATCAGTAAAAGAGTGGAAATCATAGCATCGATCTGCATGAGCTGGAGTGAGGATTAAAGGAACTCATGGATGGAAAGCCCAGGCAGAACCTAGCGCTCGATAATGTCAATATCGTTACTACTATCATTATTCAAAAAAGCAGAAATGCCACCTAGTTCTGCAGGATCAGTGTTTCCCATGAGCCAGCCTTTGTCCTAGAAAATACTGAAAACTTCAAAGAGCCTACCGCTCACAAGCTCAGATTGGTCTTCTCGCCCATCTAAGCCAAAATCAATAACATAAGAAGAAAGAACGGTGGCTGACAGCCTGGCCTATTGAGAAGCCGCAGAGCTGGCCGCTGCCCTTGGCTTTGTCACGTTCTCCGCTGCTCTGGGACCTTGAGCAAGTCAGCTGACCTCTCAGAAGCTTATTTCACCCATCAAGGAAGAAGGGGAAATACTCCATACCTCAGAGGGTCTGCTAAAGGATTTTATGCGTAATAAAAATCTGTAAAAACATAAGAGATCATTACAACCATTTCTGCACCTTTCACGGACACCAGGTTCCCACTGAAATATGACGGTCCAGCCCACACTGAGACCTGGGCTCTGATTATATCTTCCCTATAAGTTATGAGGGCAGCTACTTTAAAAACCTGTACACACATACTAAGACTTGATATTCATGACGGGAAATTGTATTACCATTGATGTGAATGAATTTGAAAAAATAATTTAAAAGACCCATCGTATTTAATAGGCTATTTCACACAAACCCACACACGCGTGCTGCAATAAGGTACGTGACCTTATCAATCTTTTCTGTTCTTTAAAAAAAAAAGTCAATGGGATTCAAGTGAAGAGATTAAGACATTTATCATTTTCTCTTGAAATAGTCCTATTATATGCAGGCCCCCTTTGGACCTTTAATCTTCAAATTTGTTGACTGAAAAGAAAATGCCAGTGCTCTCTGGCATCACCCCATGCCTGAGGCCACCCCTGGGGGCCTGTGTCCCAGACACCAGGTCTGCCCCCCCCACGGGGAGCAGAGGGTAGCACAGCTGTGAATTGCATTAGCAGATTCCTGGTCTACCAGCACACGGTCATCCTGGACAGCTTGGGTGGCAGGACCCAACAGAACCCTGAGGCTGGAGGAACTGGACTTCAACAGAGATGCATATAAGATTCAAATATCCCACTGCAATTTAAGTAGATGGATGGAGAGACGACTGACTGATGAACGGATTAAAAAATGGCCCAAATACTCATCAACGTGTTCACAGTTCGGCAGCCTATGACCCACAGACATGTAACTAACATCCAACAAAATAACCAAAAAGACTATCCAAGATATTTTTTAAATGGGTGAAAAAACTGATTCCTATAAGCTATTTTGTGCATGTGTGTGTGAGGAAGTCTGGCCCCAAGCTGACACCTGTTGCCAATCTTCCCTTTTTTTGCTGAGGAAGACTGGCCCTAAGCGATCTTCCTCTATTTTGTATGTGGGACGTCGCCCCAGCATGGCTTGATGAGCAAGATGTAGGTCCGTGTCCAGGATCCAAACCCGTGAGCCCTGGGCCACTGAAGTGGAGCTGGTGAACTTAACCGCTATGCCAGCGGGCTGGCCCCTCCTATAAGCAATTTTTTAAAGTGTTGGGGTGAGGGGAAAAAATATAGAAAACTAGTCAGCTAAAAGATGTGCGTGGTCCCTACCAACTCAGGAAAGCCATGTCCCCCGGCATCCAGAACCTGAGACCTGCACACACACTGCCAGCACCCCGTGGGGGAGGGGCTGGCACCCGTTACCTCCGGCTCAGCCTCGGGAACAAGCTGGTGGAGCTCGGTCTGCATGAGCGGCCTCTCCTGGGGCTCAGGCCTGCTGGGCAGGAGAGGAGCTTCCTCCATCGGGTCCTCCAGCTCCTCAGCCGCGGCGGGGCTCACCCCAGTCTCCATGACAACGCACAGCTGGCTCAGTCTGCGTCTCAGCAAGGACTGCAAAGGAAAGAGGGGGGCTCGGGCGGTGACCCAAGTTGGGTGGGAGGTGGGAGGCAAGTCACTCCCCGAGCTGCAGACCCACAGAGCACAGATAGCTCCACCTACAGACCCAGATGCTGACCTCACGCGGATCTGGACCCAAGCCACGCTGGAGCCATCAGGTCACTCCCTACACAGGGACGCTCTTTATTGCCTCTAGGGCACTCTTCCCTCCTGGCTCTCATTTGCTCTTCAAAGCACCCTGGGATGTGGTCTCTTTCTCCACATCTTGCAGGTGAGAAACTGAAGCCCAGAGGCCTTGCCCAAAGCCACATGGGAACAACCGGGCCGGGCCGGGGTCAGGGCAAAACCAGGCCCCTGACTTCAAGACCGACTCCAGCTCTTGTGGGGCCCAGGAAAAGGCTGACCCCCGGGAAGGAGGCCCAGGCTCAGGGACAGGCGGGCTGGGCTCCAAACCGGCATCACCCATTGGCTGTGTGACCGCGGGCAGCTGGTGACTGGAGTTCCAGAGCCTCGGTTTTCTCATCTGCAGAATGAGAGCAAAAGCTCCCTGTTCTTCTTTATAAATGGTAGGAAGGCATTTTGAACAAGTGAAACTACATGGTACTTTCCTCCACAGGATCTTTATTATCATCATATTATTATATTATAAATACATACTCACTGTAGGAAATGTGGCAAATGTGATTAGCTAAAAAGGAGGAGATTTGGGCCAGCCCTGTGGCCTAGTGGTTAAGTTAGGCACGCTCCGCTTTAGCAGCCTGGGTTCAGATCCCAGGCACAGACCTACACCACTCATCATCGGCCACACTGTGGTGGACCCACATACAAAATAGAGGAAGACTGGCACAGATGTTAGCTCAGGGCAAATCTTCCTCAAGCAAAAATAGGAAGATTGGCAACAGATATTAGCTCAATCTTCCTCAGCAAAAAAAAAAAAAAAAAGGAGAGGATTTGTTAAAATGAGATTAAAAAGTCAAAATTCCCTAGGCAAAAACAAGTGCTGACTCCACATAGGTAATTCTTCCTTTCAAGGAACTTTCCCTTAGACATTTCTCCAACACTGAGGTAATGCAATCTATATACTGTAGCCTCCTGGTTTATTTTCTTGTCTGCTGTTTCACGTAAGGTGACTTACCTCTTGGTTAGTCTTCATTTCTTGAACATGGTCAGCCAAGAACTGCACACAGTTCTCCAGGTCGAAGTAGACAAACCAGAGCTGGGGAGAGAGGACCCCACGATCGCTGAGGCTCAAAGCCAGCCCGACCTCGAACCTCCAGCTCCTGCCTCCGCTTGGAGGTCAGCCCTGCTCAGGCCGACTGGGCTTAGCCTGGTCTCTGGTGGGGACGTACCATTCTGCTCTCTCTCAAAGTCCCCATCCGTGAAGCTTCCTTTGTATGCTGGTAGAAAAATGGCTTTGTGTGCAAATTCAGAAGATGTCAAACTCTATTCAAAATGGCTGCGGCCCCATCTCCCATGGGTCACGGAGCCTCCCAGACAGACCCCAATCGTCCCGGATGGCTCGCAGCCACCTGGAGCCACCACCTCCATTCTCAGGGGCGGAGGTGCCCTTCTGCCCAGAGCCCAACATGCAAACGAGTGAAACCCTTCAGAGCCGTCCCCCCACTGCTCAGGTCAGAGGGAATCCACGTGGGCGCCATGGGGGGAAGGGAGCGGGGTGAGAAACCATCACCTCACCCTTACCTCCCCTTCCTCCTCAACCTCACAGTCCCCAGAAAGCCAGGTCACACTCAGCCAGGCCGACATCTCCACGTTCACGCATTACAACATCTTGTGGGGTCCACACTGCCGCACATCACAACCCGAGCTCTGTAAGAATCTGCGGGCCCATCTCCCACCTCCACCCACCAGCCCCTTCCTCTGGATCCCAGAGCTCCCTCCTCCCAGGGACGGACCCCCGAGACCCAGGCGCACATCTTTCTGCCAACTAGTCTCTCCCGCTGTCTCATCCCCAAGGAAATATTTTTTAGATGAATTTTTTTTTACTTTTTATTATGAAATTTGCCAAACATACACAAAAGGAGAGCAAATGACGTCATCAACCTCCCCCTCCCCACCATCTTGGTTCAATGGTTATCACTTCACGGCTACTCTTGTTTCATCTCTACCCCCGACCACCACTCACCCTTGACACCTCCACCCCCACCCCATTGCTGGTGATTTTAAAGAAAATCCAAGATATTATATCACTTCATCCCAAGAGACTACTTTGAAACTGAAAGAACCTAATTATTTTAAAAGATGTGGCCATTCATTTGTCATCCATCCATTGACGCCTTCAACTAATACTTGCCAAGTCAGCCCTCTGTGCCAAATGATAAAGAGGATTTAGAGACACACGAGGCTGAAAGGACCCCCAGATTCAAGGGGCTTCCAGTCTAAGATGTCACACCTGAACTGCCAGAAATCTTGTGATGCCATCGAGCTCACCCCCAGGGCTGGGTAGGATTCCCTGACACCCTAGACCATCTCAGGTGTGCTGGGCTCCATACACACAGAGATCCGTGCAGCTCTGCGCTCTGCTGCAGCCTCAGCGCCTACAACAGCGCCTGGCACACATCTGAGGATGAACAGGTCATGCGCACAAGGAGCTTCTTCCAGGGCCCGCCCGCACGCCCACCCCGGGCTCCCACAGGGCGAGGGGCAGCAATAGGCGGAGGTGAGAAAGCAGATGTGATGCTGAGATTTAGCTATCCCACCTGGCAGAGCTCAGCCAGATCAGCAGCCCCGGGCCTCACTCACCCCGCCCATGTCCCAGACCCCTTGTGTGACCTTGTCCTAGTCACTTAAGGTCTACCCACTGCCCTTGGGGCAAAGCAAACATCTGAGCCAGGAGGACAAGGCCTTCGAGTGCGACCTGCCTCTCCAGGGACCTGGCCTGAGCCCTGGGGCCACTGGGGGCTCCGCACAGAGGAGGCCCCATCTGTCTGCTGAATAAACGCGGAATGAGGAGTGTGGCGAGGACGGTCTCTGAGCTTCCCTTCCAGCCCCGGCCTGTGGAGGTTCCAGGCAGCTGGTTAAGGCCCAGAGCCAAGTCTCCAGGAAGAAACGCTGGGGCTGGGAGGGAGGGAAGGGCTGCCGAGGCCATCCCAGAAGACCCTGTGCAGACAGGAGGACACGGGCCACCTCTCGCCACCAGCCCAGCCCAGCGGGCCCTCGAGGAGAAGTCACCAGAGACAAGTACCTGGATCACGCTCTGGCAGCCTTCCACCGTGTCCGTCACCCCCAGCAGCAGCCGGTGCCTCAGGAGTGCTCCGTTGGCGGCCGCCAGCCTCAGGTCCGTGTTGGTGTTGGCCTGTAAGACAGACGCCCGCCCATGGCCAGACCTCCATGCCACCAGGGAGCTCTGGGCCCCAGTAATTACCATGCACTGTCCCATCCCTGGACGCCATGGGACACCCCTCATCTTCTAGACACACCCAATGCCTCCCCGATAAAACGAGATCATGGGGTTGTTGGGACAATAAATTCAGCTGGAGCCCGGCTCTGCTACTTCCTGGCTGTGTGGCCCTGGACAGATTACATGCCTTCTCTGAGCCTCGCTTTCTTCAGCTGTAGAATAAGGACAGAGAGTGTCCCTGCCTCTTAGGATGTGGTGAGATTTCGCTGAGACTGTGTGTAGGAACCCAGCGCCTGGGACACAGTCGGGGGCAACAGACGTGTGTGGGGGGAGGAGGGTTGGGAGGGGGTTAGACGGTCTGAACGTTGGTCATGTAAGTAAACACCCACTCTGTCTACACGGCACCTGCTCTCGGAAGTACCTAGGACAGCGCTGGTCCTCAGAGGAGGCTCTGGGAATCCATCTCCTTCTTTCCCCACCCAAAACAACGACGTCAAGTATTTAGTTGACAAAGCAGAAGCGAAGCAGGCTGGGAAGGAGAAGGGTATGAAGACCCTTGGTTTGGGAGAAGGCCTCTCTGAGATGCAATTAGAAGGCAGCCCAGTCAAAGACCATGGTCCCCAAAAGGGGCAGGACCCCAGGAGGGAAATTCTGGAAATGTGAGGTCCTTTTGTTCATCACAGGGATGGGATGGGCAAGGCCGGCACTTAGGGACGAGGACTAGGGATGCTAAAGGCGTGCCTTCCACTGAAGGTCGTGCCCCACGGGAGAGAATCCCGCAAGCGGAAGACCTGCCTCGTGGCCTTCCCGCACCCCAAAGGCCCCACCAGGCATGAATGCAGCGAAAATCTGCTGATAATTCTCCGACCGGCCAACTAACTCCATTTTACATAGAAACCTAAAGTGAGGTTTTTTTAAAGAGATTTAAATATACTGAATTTTCCAGGAATGCCACTACTGTGCGAATCGAGGCGAGATTCTGTTTTGTTTTTCCTAGAACATTAGTAGGGGCCGTTCACCCTTTCAGAAACCTGTGTCACCAAGGCCCCAACCCTGACTCCGGCTCTCACCACCTGCATGACCTCGGGCAAATTACTCACCACCTCTGGCTCCGTCTCGTCTCCACCCTGGAGATAATATCACCCCCTTATATTCAGGGTTAGAATAAGGATGAAATGAGTTAACCCACGGAGAACACGTGGCAGAATGAACACTCAATGCATGTCAGCTAACGGTATCATGATGACGACGATATTGAACTGAAATCATCATGCCTTCCACTGCACCATGTTGGCCGCAACTATCTTTAGGAACTTCCCACGTGCTGCAGCAATGTGCTCCACTCTGCAGGGGACACAAGGCAGGGTCTCGCCTGCCTTCACAAGCCTTCCAATCCTGAGAAAGGCTAATAAGGCCCCAAACAAGGGGAAACCAAGGCAGTGTGTGCAAAATGCTGAGGCTCTCAAAGATGTCACATGATGCAGGTAGGACACTAACAGTAAGAGTGACAACGGTTGGGGGGGATCTGCGTGGTCCTGAGTGACAAGGGATCCAAGAAGGAACAAGAGCTAAGGCCCAAAGGAAGACCTGAGGGGGGCTGTGTGACCACAGACTAGAGTTAACTTCTCTGAGCTTCGGTTTCCCCCACTGGAAAAGAAAGTGAATAATCCTAACAGTTAATACTTAGTGAGCATTTACTTTATACCAAGTAGTATCATATTGCGTGCAATAAGTCATTTAATTCTCCCAATGATCCTATGAGAGAGCTACAATTACGATCCCAACTGACAGATGAGCAAACTAAGGCCCTGAGAGGTTAAGTGATAAATTACCCAGCTTGCAGAGCTGGCCAATGGCAGAGGTATCCTGCCTCCTTGTCAGGTTGTTGTTGGGCATAGGATTCAGGCCCCAAACAGAGAGCACAGAATAGGTGCTCATTAAATGATGGTCATTACTAGGAAGGAAAGGACCCTGGAGGGGCTCCCAGAACGAGCAAACAGCGATGACAGGAGCGCCTCTCTGTACCTGGGGCCTCCGTGCTGTACCTGGAAAGACACGGGGTCTTGTTCCTCTCTGTGTCCTTCTCTAGGACACTGCCTGGCACTTGCTGGGCTTCATAAATACCAGGTGAAAGGTGAACAAAGACAGGAGGGAGAGAAGGAAGCAGAGCCCAGGAGGCACCCTCAACGGCATCGTTGAAGCACCTGCCAGGAGCCAGACAGCTGCCTGCTCCTGCTAACACACAACACTTTGCTCTTTCCCCTCCCCAAGAGAAGTTTCTGGCTGCAGGAGCGGCCAGATCAATTTATTTTTTATAGGCCAAGCATAAGGGCCGTGAAAGCTCCAACAGAGCCCAAGGGCAGC
Source organism: Equus quagga (assembly GCF_021613505.1). NCBI lineage: Eukaryota > Metazoa > Chordata > Mammalia > Perissodactyla > Equidae > Equus > Equus quagga. The sequence continues at coordinate 77,040,135 of NC_060267.1, read as the reverse complement.
GTTATTTTGGCAGCCTCGTTGCAAAGCCCAACAAAGATCTTTTCAGAACGATTAAGCCATAAGGTTCCCGTTTGTCTCCGTGAGCACAGACACCAAACGGAATTCACACCCCAAACCCGGACCACACGGCCCGACATGCCACCCTCTCCCCCAGAGTCAGGCAAGGGCGGAGTGTTTGCAGGTCTCAGGGTCCAGCTCTGTGCCAGCTGCTGGCGGAGCTTCCTAAGCAGCTGGAAAGACAGCGGAGGTGCCGTAGGCAGAATAGCGACCCCCTAAAGATGCTGAGTCCTACTCCCCAGAACCTGCAAGTATGTTACGTTACATGGCAAAGGGGAATCCAGGATGTAGATGGAGTTAAGGTTGCTAATTAGCTGATCTTAAAATAGGGAGATGGCCCCAGATTACCCAGGCAGCCCCATGGAAGCACAAGAGGCCTTAAAAGTGGAAGAGGGGGGCCAGCCCAGTGGCGTAGTGGTTAAGTTCACATGCTCCACTTTGGTGGCTCAGGGTTCGGAGGTTCAGATCTCAGGTGTGGCCCTACACACCACTCATCAAGCTATGCTGTGGCCAACATACACATACAAAATAGAGGAAGATTGGCACAGATGTTAACGCAGCGACAACCTTCCTCAAGCACAAAGAGGAAGATTGGCAACAGACGTTAGCTCAGGGCCAATCTTCCTCACCAAAAAAAAAGTGGAAGAGGGAGGCAAAAGGTTCACAGTCAAAGATGTGAGAAGGACTTGACCCTCCATTGCTGGCTTTGAAGATGGAGGAAGGAGCCATGAGCCAAGGAATGCAGGTGGCCTCCAAGAGCTGGAAAAGGCAAGAAAACAGATTCTGCCCTAGAAGCTGCAGAGAGGATGCAGCCCCTCCACGTCAAACTTCTAAACTACAGAACACTGCGATGATAAACTGGTGGTGTTTTAAGCCACTCCATTTACAGGAAGCCGTTCCAGCAGCCATAGAAGGCCAACACAGTAGGGTCCAGACTGAGAACACGGCTTGGAATCAGAGCATCCCAGCCTTGAATTCCAGCTCCGCCATTTACTGGGAGCATGACCTTGGCCCACTCCTCCAGCCTCCTTGGAGCCTCAGTTCCCCATCTGTAAAATGAGTGGCAAAGACTCCACCCAGAGACCTCCTGGGGGGTTTCGGGAGTTAACCTGTGCGAAGCCCTTAACAGCCGAACCAGCACATGCGAAGTGCTCAGTAAGTAACAAAAGACGCTGAAGAAGCAGAACACGACTGTGAACCACACATTAAGCCAGAGGGACCAATCTCCTTGGTGATGAGATTGGGAGGCAGAGGGCTCGGGCTTGGAAACCCCGCTCTGCCACTCACAGGGGGATCTAAACTTGGACCAGCCCCGCTCTGCCTCAAAGGTCACTGCTGGGGTTAAACAAGGCACAAGCATCAGCAGAGCGCCAGGTGAGCATCGGCCTGCCTCTGCCTCTGCCGGGGGCTCAACCTCAGGCACCTCGGGCTGCGAGGTGGGCTCTGGACCCCCCGCCTCACTCACAGGGCGTCGCGAGCATCCGGGGAGACAGGAGGTGCGTGAAAGGGCTCCGTGAACTCAAAGCGCCCTCCTGCACCTCCCAGACGCCCTTGCGACACAGCTTGCTTCTAGAAACACAACCCACAGGGATGAGACAGGAAAAGCAGAGGATTTACTCCCACATGTGATTTGATTTCTTGCAGTCCCTGAGCACCTGGGCAGTGAATTTTCACAGTGGGAGAAATTCTTCGACGCAGGGAAAAGAGAACGCCCTGCCGTGGATCCACCTCCCACCCCGATTCCAGAGGGAGCGTGGCCGGGGTCCCGCGACCTCTCACCTTCCTCTGGTGTCTCTCAAAGATGAGCACGAGAGCCAGGGTCAGGCTGACCGCGGCCAGGGTCACGAGCAGCACGGCCACCCAGTGGTTCCCCAGGGCGAAGAGCTGGCTGGTGGAGTAGATGTTTGCCCACACCACCACATAGAACACCTGCAGGGGCCAGAGACGGAGCGCGCTCAGAACACCTGTCCTGACGAGGCAGCTGCATTCAAAGGGCCAAAAGGGATGGATGTGGGTCTGCACGCGGAGCCCTTGGTCCTCATGCACAGGACAGGCCTGAGAATAGCTGCCCCGGATCCTTGCTCGCCCGGATTTTAAATAAAACAGAAAAGGGCAGGGGGCTTGGGAGTAAGATAAAGCAGAGTCAGAAGCCCACGCTGGTCCTTCAGCTGCTGTGTGGGCTTGGACGAGGTGTCACAGCTCTCTGAGCCTTAAGGTCCTCATCTATAAAATGGGGTAATACCTAGTCTGCAGGGTTGCATCAGGGTTAGGAAGATAACATACGTGACAGCGCAGCACTTATCAGGGAATTAATAAATGTCGATGGCCATCCCTTTTCCTTCCCTAGGAGCGGGAGGTGGGAGTCTGAGTGCTATTGGCCCATTTATGCACAGGGAGGAAGCAAGTCAACACGGTGAAGACAGATGCTGAATCCAGTCTGCCCGGGTTCCCGTTCTGGCTCCGCCATAGGTGTGTGTGTGCGCAGGTGTATATGTTTATAGGTATGTGTGTGTGTCTACACAGGTATATAGGATTAGAGCTGAAACGGACCTATCTAGTGAACAGGAGAGGAAACCAAGTCCCAGAGGGGAGGAAAGTCTTGACCCAGCCAGACATGGAGTCCAGAGCCTCAGAGGTGGGTCAGCGGATCCCCAGCCCCCAGCTCCGCCCTTGGGAAACCCTGCCTCCCCTCCGTTCCCCGGGGGCCTGGTGACAACTCTCTCCTGTAAGTTTCCCCTCCCCACAAATCCGGGCCCCTGTGGACTGCTCTCTCCCAGGCAGCTGGGCCACCAGCCCCCACATCCCATACCCACCCCTCCAGGACAGGAGGCCACGCCGAGGTCAGCAGGGCCACGGGGCCACGGCAGGGTCCGAATGCGGGCCGCCGCCCTCCTTACCACGGCAAAGGCCAGCCGCATGGGCCGCGAGTTGTAGATGATGTATCTTCTGACTTGGGGCTCCAGGAGGGCGCTCTCGGCCAGGCTCCGGTACTGGTCGGCGGGGACCTGCTCGGTGCCCAAAACAAAGCAACAATCAGCCAGGAGAACCACTCCCCAGCTCCCTCCCGCCAGCGGCAAGTCACTTCCAGGTCATGTGACTATCGTGTAGGAGGAAGAGCAGGCTCGTTCTGGGCTGAACCAGGAGGCCGAGTGAGGGGCTCGGAGCGCTGGGTGGCAATCCCAGGGTGCAGCTGCTGGCTCAGGGAAGGCCCAGTATCACTGGGGAGGTGGGCAGCTGAAGACCCAGGAGGACATCCCGCACAGGGACACCCACAGCCCCAGGCTCAGGACCTCACGGCAGACCCAGGAGAGCCTAATGGTTAAGGCACAGGCCCTGGAGTCAGCCAATCCCAGGTCCAAACCTTGGCCCTGCCACTCATGTGCTGTGTGACCTGGAGCAAGTAACCCCACTTCTCTGAGCCTCGGTTTCCTGCTCTGTAAAATGAGGATAAGAGCACCCACCTTGGAGGGGCTGTGTGCAGATTAAATAAGCTAACAATTGTACTGGCGTATGGGAGGAGGCCTGGTGGCTTCGGGAAGAGAGAACCAGGCAGGTGGGACCTTAACAACACCAATAGCTACAATTTATTGAACATTCACTTGGTGTCAGAGACAGTGCAAGTGTTCCTCAAACACTATTTCACTTAATCCCCACAGAAGCTCCGTGTAACTCTATTCATATTGCCCTCATTTTACAGATGATGAAACTGCGGCTCAGAGAGGGTAAGTCACCTGCTTAAATCACACAGGCAGTGAGCCGCAGAGCCAGATCTGCATCCACATCTACGGATCTTGGGAGCCTATGCCTCGAGTCACGATGCTTGAAGGCACTGCATTATTATCTAATGAATTTATGTACCCTTTGCTTCACATATGCAGTTCCCTCTCCTAAAATGCCCTTCCTCCTGTTTACCCAGCCAACTCCTATTTTTCCTGCTAGATCCCAGATCAAGTATCTGCTCATCTGGGAAGCTTTCACAACCACAGCTTCCCCAGGCGGGTTTATCGTTTTCTCCTGTGCGTGTCCTTGGCGTCCTGCACGTTCCTCCACAGGAGCATTTATGTCACGCTGTCCTGAGCTATCTGACGCATGTCCATTGCCCCCACGGGGCTCTGGGAGCGGGGTGAGCACAGGCAGTGGGTCCTTTTCACCACTAAATACTGTGCCTACTGCCCAGGTTCTTGGCTGGCACAGGGTGGACACCCACACCACACATCTGTCACGTGAATTCATTGGGAGGAGCTGGTTCTAAGACATCTCCCTTCTACCCCCAACCACATCGGGCACGGAGCGTTGCATAAAGATTCTGTGAGTAACGGCATGAAAGGATGGACGGACGGACAGACAGGTGGACAGACGGATAGAAGGGAAATGGTAGAGAGCCAGGAAAATCGCACCCACCTGGATGCCCCAGGTCTGCAGCTGCTCCTCGGCGGCCCCCAGATCGAAGGCGATGGGCGCACAGGTGTTGTCGATCCGGAGAACCGTGAGGACCTGTCCATTGTGCAGCCCTGGAAGCAGACCAGAGGCTTCGTGTGGCCGAGCCGTAAGGACCCTGGATGAGGCCAGAGCCTGATGGCGTCACCTCCTCTGGCCGGCAGAACCTTCTCACGGCAAAAAGGGACACTGGCTGTCCGCTAATCCCTATGGGAGAAGGACTGGACTGGACCCAAAAGCCCCCAGGAGGGGGAACCGGGACCAGAGCGTGGAGGCCAGTAGGACCCAATGCAAGACTATATGAGGATGAACTCCCCAAGAATGAGAGCTGTCCACACACAGAACGCGAGGTAGTGAGGTCCCCATCACAGGGGAGGATATTTAAACAGAGACTGAACAACTAACTACATTGAGGAGATGACATAGCAGACATTGATTTGAGCACTGCAAAGGAAACTCAACCAAATAACTCAGACATCCCTGGTGGGCTCAGAGGCTAAGTAAGAGATAACCCACTGGGGGCCGCCTCTGTGGCCGAGTGGTTAAAGTTCCTCATGCTCCACTTCGGCGGCCCAGGTTCACGGGTTCAGATCCTGGGTGAGGACATACTCCACTCATCAGCTACGCAGTGGAGGCATCCCACATACAAAGTAGAGGAAGACTGGCAACGGATGTTTGCTCAGGGCAAATCTTCCTCACCAAAAAAAAAAGAGAGAGATCAAGTGTGGAAAGCAGAACAATGAGGTTCCAAAGATGTCGCCACCTACTCCCCAGGACCTGTGAATATGTTACCTTATGTGGCAAAGGAGAATTAAGGTTGCAGAGGGACTTAGGGTTCCTAATCAGCTGGCCGTAAATAGAGAGGTTATTCTGGATTATCTGGGTGGGCATAATGTAATCTAAGGACCCTTAAAAGTGGAAGAAGGGGCCGCAGAAGGGTCAGGAGGACGTGACTTCAGAAGAAAGACACAGAGAAATGGAACATGGCCAGCTCTGATGACAGGGACGGGGATCCTGGACCAAGGAAGGCGGGCAGCCTTTAGAAGCTGGAGAAGGAAAGGAAAGATTCTCCCCGAGCCTCCTGCAGGAAGGCAGCCACTGACCCGGTGAAACGGCCGGTGTCGGAGTCCAGCCTGCGGCACTGCAAGGGAACAAGGGCGTTTTGTAAGCCCCTGTGTTGGCGGTTACTTGTTACCGCGACCACAGAAAACGAAGGCACTGACTTATGGGCAAGCCCTCCCCGGGGGATCTGCACCTCCCTGAACACTTTAAAAGCATAAATTGAGCTTAATCTCAAAGTGAGTACGTCCAGCCAGGCTGGTCACGACAGCTATGACAGCTCTCGCCCTGCAGGGCTGCAACAAAGCCAAACCACGAGGCCAGGCGAGGCCGGGGAGGCACGGCAGAGGCTGAAGCCCCACCAGCCACTGGCTCTGAGTAAGACCCTCCAGACCGGAGGATGGGGGTCTCCCTCCACACGGGGTGAGGCCCTGGGAGCCACCAGTCAGCAGCCAGGGGCTGTGCGGGACCCCGCCTGAGACTAGGCTTCCCGTGTCCAGCCGGGCAAGGCTGGGGACTGGACCTTGTAACACATTTTCCATGGCTCTTGCTTAGAAAATGAGGCAGCACTGAAGGGACTCGACCGCAAACACGTTCCCTTGCTGGCCGAGACTCCGGTCACCTCCGAACGCAGCGCCGGGCGAGACCTGAGGCTTCCAGGCCAAAGGAGGAGCCTACCTCGCTGGGCATCGCTGGCCCGCCCACCCACTCCCTCGACCCCTCACGCCGTCCATCACTGGGCCCTGCCAACTGGGCCAACACACATTGCCTCTCTCGGCATCTTGGCGAGACCCACGCAGCTCTTGGCATCTTCACCACACCCCGGGGTAAGTTAGCTTCACCTCTCCCGCGCAGGAGTCTCCTCATTGGCTCCTCCAAACCTACTCTTCCCTCATACAACCCATTCTCCACATGGCCGCCGGAGTGCAAGTCAGGCGATACCAGGCCTCTGGTAAAACTTCCAACAGCTTCTCAGTGCTCTGCTGGGAAAACCGACCCACCTCACCAGGCTCCCCCAGCCCTTAGAAGAACCAGCCTCCCGCCAAACTCACCTTGAGCCACTGGCCTTGTTCTGGGTCTTGCCACACCAGCCTCCTTTGTTCCTTGAACAGGCAGTGTTCTCTCCTACCTCAGGGCCTTTGCATATGATGTTCCCTCTCCCTCGACCCCTTCCACCCAGCTTCACGCAGTTAAATCCTATTCATCATTTGTATCCCAGCTCATTAATCACTGTCCCAGAGTCTCCCCTGATACTCTAAACTCTCAGATCAAATCCTTCTGCTAACCCTGCGCATAACTACTGCTCTTCTCCTTTATGCTCATCAACGATGAGTACATACCATGCAATTATTTGATTCTGTATGTATACCATTACTTGATTAAAGTCCATTGTCCCCGTCAGACTCTATACTCCCACATTGGTTTTGCACATCACTGAATCCTCTGGCTGAGTTCAGTGCCTGGCATACAGTAGGCACTAAATAAATGTTTGATGTATAAATGAAATAAGATGATAGAACTCTGGTCCCCAAGCCTGATAGGGTTCTTTTTTTTTATATCTCAAGGTATGGCCTATGATCTCAAGAGTGCCAGAAAAATCCTACCCCCTGCCAAAAAGAATTTTATTTTGCTTTCCCTTTTTTTAAAAAAACGTCTTGCAAGGGGTGAGGGGTATGGAGGCAGGGTGGTAAGTCGGCGAAAAACACACGCTAGACAGCTTGGGGTTCAAACTGTAGCTCAGCCTCTCACTAAGGTCACCCTGAAGAAGAAATGTGAACCCGCAGCCATCCACTCAGAGGAGCATCACACCCCCGCGGAGGCCTTACAAATAACAAGGACGATGAAAATAAAGCACGTGGCGTGAAATGGGTCTGATTAAGCAGCCGCTAGTGTTGCCATACTTAAAAGCAAGCTTGTCAGAACTCAAAAGTTACAATAAAGCAACAGTGATGTCGCTGGACTTGTTTTTACCCTCAGCCACCTGGTTCTAGAAAGGATGTACGGTGGCTTCACAAAAAAAAGTGAAAAGACAAAACTATAAAATTCGACTTCTATGGATGGCCTGGGGCTCAGGCCCCACAGTCCAGATTTCAATTCACCCTCGGAGAGCCCGCAAGGCTGGACACCACGATCACCACGAGAAAGGGAAGCGGAGCCTCTGAAAGGCGAACAAGAACTCGGCCGGGGTTACCAGGGGAAGTGAAAGCAGGGAGAACAGTCAGCGAGCGCTCCAGGGCGGGCAGCCAGGCCCCGGGCCTCTGACTGACGGTCACAGCCCAGGAGGGAAGCCCACGGGGCTCTGGACTCCAGGCCGGGGGTCTGCACCACCTCCCCGCCTGGCTCCTCACGACAGAGGAAGGCACCTGCCCAGCCACGCAAAGACATTTCCCCGCGTCTCTGTCTGCCTTGCGAACCACAAGTCCCTGGAGTCTTGGCCATGATCTCTCTCGTCTGTTCATTAAAGTGAGAACAGCTAGCCCTCCACTTAGAAATACTTGTTTTTACACCCAGGCCAGGAAGAATGATCTGAAAAGCTACCAAAGAAGTATGTGTGTGTGTGTGTTTGTGTGTGTGTGTGTCTGTGTGTAGGGGAGAGCAATTTCCTATAAAAGAGCAAGAACTGGCTTGCCAAAAACTGCTGGAGCAATGTCTTCAAAGTTCTGAAGGCATATTATTTCCTTCCATTTCATTCTACTGCCCTGCGTGTGTGTGTGTGTGTGTGTGTGTGTGTGTAAATTGCTTTCCTAATAACAGCAATGATAAAAGAAACTCGTTTGAAGTCGTCAAGTTGCAGACCATCGAAGGAACCAGCCCCATTTCTGTGGCTCCTACAGTTCAGAATGCTGTCTCCCCTTCCCACAACCAGCCACTCATTCATTCATTCATTCAAGAAAATACTTATGGAGCGCCGACCCTGGGCCAAGGCCTGTGCTAGGGACTGTAGACACAGGGATGAACGGGACAACACAGAGTGCTGCCCTCATGGAGCTTACATTCCAGTGGGGAAGCCGGACACTCAACCCTTTGTTCCACAGGTATTTAGTTAATCCTAGACCGTGACAAGTGCTATGAGGAGAAGGAATGTATCAGAGGGCCCTGACTTTGGCCGGGCCATCGGGAGAGGATTCCCCATGGAAGGGCTATGTGAACGGAGTTCTGAAGGGACGATGGAAATTAAGCAGGGGAAAGGAAGCAGGGAAGGAGCAACACAAGCAGAAGGAACAGCAGATGCAAAGGCCCTGAGGCAGGATGGCATGGCAGGAACTGAGAACGGGGGCAGCAGGAGCCCATAAGGCAGGGCTTCCAAGCCGTGAATGATAGATCTTCACGCTAAGCCCAGTGGGAAACTCTGAAGCAGAAAGTGACATGGCTGGTTGTGCATTTTAAAAAGATCTCTCTGGATGCCACGTAGAGAATGGAGGGAAGAGGCGAGGAGGTGAGGGGATCAGCTAGGAAGCTACACCAGAGATCCAAGCAGAGTGTGATGGTGGCTTGATCTAAGGAGCTGGTGACAGAGAGAAAGAGTGGAAAGTCCAGAAACTGGCCTGGAAACATATCTCAAAATGCCCACCCTTACCTCAAGGCCCTTCTGTGCCCCTCCACTCCCCTCGTCTCAGTCATACTAGCTGAGCCCAGCTCGGCATCCTCGGGGGAGAAGGAGGGGAGGAAATGAAGGGTTATGACCTTACCTTGCCCCCAGCCGGGAGGGCTCCCCCCAGGCAGGGCGCTCCAGCTGGGGGAGGAGGGTGGCATGGGGCCTGCCGCCCCACCGGGCTCCATCTGCGGTTCACAAGCCATAACGGAGAGCCAGCTGGGTTTCTACTTCCTCTTCTCAGAGCTGTGGCTCATTCTGGAGCAGTCGGCTCAGCCTCGCTCGCCTTCGGAAAACAGCACGAGAAAGAGCTTCAGGACGGGGGCCGGGCACGCCAGGCTCCCTGGGCCATCTAAGGCTGAGGTCATCACAGGGCCAGGGAGAGCCACTGGCATCTTCCCAGAGACTTTGGTCTTTCCAATCCTGCTGAGCAACACTGGCAGCGGGAGTGAGGAGGAGGAACTCAGATCCCCCAAGGCCTCGGCTGAGAACGCCCTTTCTGGTCTTGGGCCTTCTCCAGCTCAGACACATCCAGGGACCCACCCACGGAGAACTCACGAGCTGGCCAGGCCCCACTCCCGGGCATCCAGGACTGCCGATCCCTTACAGGCGACCAGCCACAGGACATGTATATTGAGCATGAGGAGCCTTCGTCATACAAAGGGTCTCAAAGATCTTCCCCCGAGACATTGCAAAATAGCAATGAAAACCATCAAGATGGTGGGACACATAAATTAACAAAAAAAAAAAAATGACCCATGAAGAATAAAAATAACCAGATACTCAGACAATGAGGTCCCTAGCAGAGGTGGTGGAGGGCTGTGTTCAAGAACATGGACTCCAGGGTCAGACTAACCCGTTTAAGCATCATCAGTTCCATGACCGACTACTTATCTAAACGTGGGCAAGTGGTTTAACCTCAAAGAGCTCCAGCTTCCCTGTATTCAAATAATGGTACCTTCCCCACAGGGTTGCTGCAAAGAATCGATGGGAAGAAACCTGCCAAGGACAGACCACAGCATCTGGAACAAAGGACACATCCCATAAATACTAGCCCTTATCGCTGCTGTTTTGAGGTTTGACACAGTTGCCATGCCTGAGCCAAGAATTTGGTTTTGAGCTTCCAGGTGGCCAAAGCAAAAATGGAAATACTGTCCGTGAGACAGTTCCTGTTATCCATAAGGAGAAAAGAAAAAGGAGGATGAGGGGAGCAACGCATCTTCCTGGCGGTAGCCTCTAAAAGACCTCAGAAAGGCTTCTAAAGTCTTGGGAGCTGGGTCAGTGACAGCACAGCAGGCATGTTCCTTACCCACTTTGGTCACCAAAAGCAGAAATGCCCTTCATGGGTATTGTCTCGATGCCGAAACGGAGTCTCTGGTGCCACCCACTCCAGCTGGAACCTGCACACTTAACCTCTGTTATGTGTCCCCCTGGGGCCCTCAGAATCACCCCCCACCAAGGAAAATCATGCCTAAGTCCCTGGGTGACACACCAGCCCTGCCAACCACCTTGTTGAAGAGTCTACTGGAGTCATCTTACGCTGCCATGGTTCTGAATGCTGGTGAAGACAGCAAGTGTGCAGTCGGCACACATCTGCTTGATTCAGAGCTGGCCTGAGGGCTGACCACCTACCCTCAGGTCTCCTAAAGGGGGGAGCCTGACTCACACGCCCTCACCACCTTCTGTTACTCTTGGTCCTTGACAAAGGACCAGCTATGTAATTTGTGGGGCCCAGCACAAAATGAAAAGGTGGGGACCCTTGTTCAAAAATGGTGAGGAATTTCTAGATGGCGACAGCAGAGCGTTAAACCAAGCAGGGAGCCGTCCTAAGTGGGGGGCCCGGTGCGCACGAGCAGACAGGATGCACCTGGAGCCAGCCTTACTTTAAGCACCCCCCCCCCACCAACCAAGAACATACAAAAATGGGCCTTTCACCAACACCGACCCCACACCAGGCTCTGAGGCCAGAAAGCAACAAAAATCATGAAAAGAGCAAGGACTTTAGCACCAAAGAACCTGAACCTGAATCCTTGCTGGGCCACTCACAAGCTGGGTGACATTTGCAGTCAAGGTACTTAACTCCCCGAGCCTTGCTGTCCTCATCTGTAAAATGGGTTCAGGGTGGGCGACTGGCATAGCTGCTGCAGGGATAACGGGGAGACAGGAGCGTGATGTCTGGTACCCCGGCCACCGAACAGACCCCTTTCCTCCCAGGAGAAAAAACTGAGGGTCAAAGATGTGAGGGGACCCGTCCAAGGTGGGGTGGCTAGGAGGTGAACCCAGGCCATCTGGCTCCAGAGTCCTGTCCCTGAGCCCGGGTCCCAGGTCTGGCTGTCTCGGAGCCCGTTCCTTACACCACCTTCAAAAAAAACCACAGTGGGTCAGGGAAGACTGCATCTCCCAGGGGGGACCCAGCAAGAAATTCCAGTCCGCATCTGAGATGCTGTGCTCTGGGAGGGCAGGGACCAAATCCCCCTCACCTAGCCAGGTCCTGGCCCACGTGTGGCCACTCCCAAATACTGCTGAGCATTTACCAGGCAATCGTGTCACCTTACTTCCTTCCTCTTATCTTGTACCCCCAAGGGGCATGAAAACAACAATAGCCCAAGGATGTCTGCCCGGCCCCCAGCAATCATCTAAGCCCTTTCCTGCCTCCTCTGAGCACCTGCCAGGCCCACGAGGTAAACAGAATCCTCAGATCCATCATCCAGACAAGGAACGCAGGGACATCAGAGCTGAGAGCCTGCAGCCCAGGGAGCCGGACTGGAGCCCCAGAAAGGCCCGTGGGACCCAGGAGCCCATCCTCCCTTCTCCAGGCAGGAGGGACCACCCACAAGCTGGAGCTGCCCAGTCTGCATGGAAGAGTCCATTAGTGGCAAAATCCCACAATTAGGCACTGTCTTCGAGAAGAAATCCCGGCACCCCAGTTGGCCCAATTAGCCTCCCACAGCGTCTGCATCAGGAGAATTCATTCATCCACCTGAAGGCTATTTCGTGTCATGGCTGAAAGTTACCTGCACAGTCTTGCCACTTCCCACCTGTGTGACCTGGAGCAAGTTACCGCTCTCTGCCTCAGTTTCTTCACATGTAAGTGGGGATAATAATGGGAGCTTTAGGTTGTTTAGAGGCTTAAAAAGTTCATTCGTGTAAATTCCTCTGAGCGGCACTCGGCAAATAGGAATGACCAAGGAATACAGGGGTCACCGCTTTTACCCCACAGACATTTCCTAAGAACCACTGGATGCCAGGCCCTGTGCTTTCTCGACTATAAAACCAGAAATAAAATCTTAAATCCCTGTTCAGCCCTCTGGGCTGGGGATTACCACCAGGTGGGAAGGATGACCACAGAGAAAGAGAAAGAAGAAACAGACAATGACCCAACAAGACAGTCAGAGGGAGGGAGCAGTACCTTGGGGTGGGGGAAAGGCCTGGGAAAGGTGGAAGTGGGAGAAGGGACTGCCAACGAGGGAGAGGGACAGAGCAGAGGCCAGGACAGGCGTGATCAAGGCGAGAAGAGGGGGGCGTGGAGTAAGCACAGCCCTGAGGCACCCGAAACTAACCAGTCATCCACTCTGTGTCCCTAGTTCCCTCTGCGGAGTCTGCATTTACCCAGAACTCCCGATTATCCACCTTCTTCAGCCACGCCGAGCCCCCGCAAGGGAAGACAGCCGTACCTTCCGCCGAGCCAGGGTCCCCACTTCAGTAGACGATGAGGGCCCCGTCTCCCCAGAACCTACGTCCCCCACTGAGATTTGTGCAGGGGGTAAAGAGGGAGAGAGAGACAGACCTTACAGTTTTCACAAGTCAGGTTTTGTTTTTGTTAAAATGGAAAGTCCCACCAGGGGTCCCTAAGGGGGGCTGTCCCAGAAGTGCCAGGGTGAAAACGCCTTGGAGACAATGGGTCCAAGCACTCCACTTTACAGATGAGGAAATTAAGACCCAGAAACGAAAGTGAACTATCCAGGGTCAAGGAGCCGGGCCGGACGGCGCCAGAACGGAAGCGGGCCCGTTGGGGCCGGGGAGGTCCCTCCACACCTGGCCTTGGGCAGCGGTGTCTTGTCCCAGGCGCTGCCCTCGAGTCTTGTCCCGGGTCTGCTGCCTCGGCGTCTCCTTGACCCCAGAAATCACCCCACCCCCACCCGGGCCCCGGCCCCCGGCCCCCGGCCCCCAGCCACGGGCTCACAGCAGCGGCCCGAGCGGCTCCCACGCACGACCCGCGGGGAAGGGGACCCGGGCGCAGGGCAGCATCCGGGTGCGGCCCGCGGCGCCCACCCCAGGCCGGGATGCGGGGCCTGGGAGCCGGGCCGGCCGAGCCCGCGCGCAGACACTCGGGCGCGCGCCCCGGACCCGCGCACACTCACCCGGCCGCGCCGCCGCCGCCCGGGGACGCGGAAGGTCCGGCCTCGGCCCCTCGGCCCCTCGGCCCCGCCGCCCGCCGTCCCTCGGCCCCTCCGCGCCGCCCGCCGCGCCCCGCCCTCCCGGGCCCGCCCCCGGGGCGCGCGCTCACCCCACCGGGAGGAGCCGCCCGGCAAGCTGGCCTCGAGGCCCGGAGGGAAGGTTCTCCCGGGGCCGCGCCGGAGCCGGGCTGGGAGGCGCCTTTCATCAGCCGGGCAGCCCCCGGGGCCGCGGGGCAGCGCCTGTGCGCTCGGCCGCCACGTGCAGCGGTCCTGGGGCGTCTGCGCCCCCGCCGGGGACAAGGGTCCCGCCCCCCAGCCCCGGTCTCCCTGTCCTGAGAGCACAGGCTTGCCTCTGAGGGCCAGTCCCCGCCCAACACAGTCACGGGATCCGGTGGATGGAGCAATGTTGGGGACCAGAAATTTCTCAGGGACTTGCTTTTTAAGGAAAAATTACATGGGCACCGTCTTGGGAAGCGCATCGGTGTGGTTATCAGGCCGCCTGAGCTCTCGGCCAGCTCTCCCTCCGCTTTGTAGGTCATCTTTGGTCAAGTATTTCACCTCTCTGTGCCTTAGTTTTCTGTAAAACACAGATTGTACCCTGTCATGGGATTATGTAAAGCTTTAATGAGATAACGTGTGACGTGGTCACAAGTGCCAGATATCATAACTGCCCGCTGGATGCTGGCTACCACCCCCACCACCATCACTCAGGATTTCAGAGGCATCTGCAGTGAAAAGGACCCCTCCCCTGAGGAAGGCGCTAACCTTGTTTATTTTTCCATGGAGCACATACAGATGGATGCGCACACGTGGGTATTGATACAAAAGGGAACCTATTCTATTCTCCTGGGGGCCCTGCTGTTTGATTCCACCAAGTTGCTTGGCGGTCACCTGATGCCAGTACACTCCACCCTGCCTTACTGCTAAACCTGCATACATTGTAAGAAAAGTCTTTCTTTCCTGTGCCCCTCCCCACTGGGGACACAGAGGGGGTTCCCACTCTTGCTCACAGGCCTTGCCCGTATGGTGGCCACAGTGCTGCCTGTGTACATGCCACAGCCTGCGTTGCTACCAGTGGACTTGCTGAGTCAGATTGTGGATGCATTTCTAATTTCAGCAGGTATTGCCAAAGTGCTGGGGGCCTCTCAGACCACAGGACTTAGCTGGCAGCTTGCTGGGCCAGAGGCGGGGGTGGCATGCTCGGGGCCAGTGAGCAGTGATTGAGGAACTGAGCAGCGACAGATAAGGCCCAGGCGCCCTCGTTCACCAGGCAAGTGAGGATCCAGGCTGTAGGACACTAAAAGTGAGGTTCATTCATTTATTCATCCACAGATGGACATTCGGCGCCTGCTAAGTGCCAGGCATTGTACTGGACAGCACTAAGCAAGACACACAGGATCCCTAAGTAGTTTGCCTAATTCCCCAAAACACGATTTGGGGGCATGGGAGCAAGAGGCCTGTGAGATGTTGGAGCTTTACTAACTGCTCGTAGGATACTGAAAGGGATCCTGGGACAGACGTGTGGCCGGGGCAGTGTCTATATAAACCCTGCTCTCGGGCAAGGCCTCCTTGCTCCGGGAAGCCGGATAGCATACCCCTGCCCTTTTCGCCAGCCTGCCTTCACTCCGCGTTCTCTCTGCTGGTCGCTCCAGCACGAACTTAGGTATTGACACATCCGTCTCCTTGGCCAGGGAGGCAAGAAGACGTGGGCCCTTGGAAGCGGCTGACCAGGCTCCGCCACTTACAGCAGGTGACCTTGCACAAGTCGCCTCACGTCTCTGTGCCTCCATCCCTCCTTTATAAAGGAACGATAGCAAACCTGCTCAACTGAGAGACTGAGAATGAAACGAGGTGATGAGGCGCCTGGCAGAAAGTGCTCAGTACAAGTGAGTGGCACTCTTGGGCAGCAAGGCGACGTGCCTTTTGCATCTCTGAAATTACAGCCCGTGGCAAGGCCTGGCCCTGTGGCGTGAGGGAGCGGGCCTCCGCGTCGAATGGAGACAGGTGAATAAAGTCCACTAAAGGGGGAGTCATGTCTAGCAAAGACCCTGGAAAGCAGACTTGAGGAGTGCCGTCTTGATGGACTCACAAGGCTGTATGTAGTGGGCCCACGCCCCTGCCCACCTCCAGCCTGTTCTGTACTGATCTTTACCCACGCTCCTCCAACCTCTAAAAGGCAGAAGCTCCAGGAATGCAGAACATCTCTCAGTTCCTCCTACACCCCGTGCTCTCACTTCCAGTTCTCAGTGGTTGCCATCCTTCTCCATCGGCAAGTAACCCCCAAACCCCATCCCCACCTCACCACCTCATCTCAGGTCCCAGCTGAAAGGGCCCTTCTTCTGGGAGCCCCTTCCTGTCCTGCGCCCAGGCCAGGCCCCATTCTCCTAGTGACCCTTGCTTAACCTACGGCCACACCTAGCACGATAGCACACGGTATGGTCATTGTTCAGTGTCCCCACTCCCAAAGAGAGAGTTGACCTTTGGGGCATGGGGCTGTTTCTGCCCATGCTCATAGCTGGCCCCCAGCACCCTGCCCTCTGTATGTGTCATAGCATCTGAATTAGGGAATGAAGAGCTATGACGAAATCATCAGGGCCTCAACTACAGATAAATCCAAATAGCCACAAACCCCAGCCAGAGCCCCCCTTACTCAGCATTCGCGCCATCTGTCCTGTTGTGTTTGCAAGGGCTGCAGACCCTTGCCTGAGGGCTGGCTGCCAACTGTCTGGCAACCTGGATGAAGGAAGAGGGACGGAACTTCCTCCCAGCTGGGCAGAATCTTCAAGGGTGGCAGCAGACGGTCTGGGGAGAGTCTCAGAACCGCTGGATGAGTCAGTGAAAAGCAAAGAGTAAAAATAGGTCCTGTGTTTTGGAACCAGCCTGCCGGTTACAGGTTCACTGACTTTCTCTTTCAGAAACATACTGTTTGAAGCGACGCCACGGCCTGAGCAAACTGAAGTAAATCAGACAGCAATTCGGGCTGGGAAGTCAGGTGGCCCCGGGTTCCAATCCAGCCTTTGCCACTCATTCGAGAGTGGTTTGCCACTCAAAAGGTGTTCCCAAAAGCAGCTCCTGCAGCACGCTCCACTGCTAATGGCTCCGTGACACTGCGTCCAAATCCTGGAAGTCACATCGTGCAGTGAGTGCTCCACTACGAGACACGCTCATGAGAGCTGGGGACTGAAGGCACAGCTGTCCTTGTCAGGAATGTGCCGGCAGTAAGACAAGTCACATGCTGTTTATCAGGAAATTGGGTCAAAACCCGAAGAAATACTCTGAATTCCTGGCAGTAAGGCCACCGATCCCCCTGAGGCATCGGGGATCCGTTGCTACGCTGTGTACACAACCACAGACGGGTACAACGGGAATAAAATGGGGTAGGGCCCGAAGACGGAGAACTCCCATCTGGCTGGGGACGGGAAGGAAGGGCAGTTGAAGGTAATCGAGCTTTAAACCAGCAAGCTCAACCGGCCGGTCTTTAATAACCCACTCATGCTCCCTCGGAACAACCAGCCTCGCTTCTCTCCTAATCTTATCTTCAGCTGCTGCCATCTGTTCTAGAATGCGGCCACTCTCCCCTTTGCAGGCTGTTTTCAAGTAGGAAAAAAAGGAGTTGAGTGCCCCCAAGCCCTCGAAGCCCACTGATCCCCATGAGTCATCCCCCTCTCCTGCCCCCCCAACACAGTGAGCTGTGTATGGCCTTGAATTCACACTTGACCCAGGAGCCAGTCAGCGTCATTCAGAATGTTTTAAAATCCAGAGAAGATATAGATGTTGACATGATCTGGCAGCTTCCTCTCCCTGAATCACTGCCCAGATCTTTCAATAAAGGATGTGTCTCTCCTGGCTCTTACGACCTGCCTACCTGAAGAGGAGTGGGGGAGCAAAATGTGTCCCACCTGCCTGTGCGGGAGCTTTTTCAGTAATTTCAGAGCCACTCGAGTGATGGGAGATCGGCTGACAGGAGGAAAACACTCTAAGATCTACCAGATTTGTCCCTGAAGGAGAGAAAAAAGGGTGAAAAATGAGGGGCATGAAGAGTCACCAGACAGGTCCTTTCCCGCTAACAGCTTTCATTGACTTCTGGTCCCATGGCTCTTCTCATGCAGAGGAGAGGCCAAGAGTGCCGAGAAAGGCGGAATATTGGCCACAGGCTCAGCTTTCCCATCCACGGAAGTGGGGTTGCACTGCCTGACCTGCAGGGCTGTGTACGTTTACACAAAGAACCTGGCACGTAATGGGCCTCCCTGGCTAGAAGCACGCAGATTCAATGTATGGCCTCCGACAAGCTGCTTCGCCTCTCAGAACCTCGGGGCTTTCTTCCCCCCATAAAGTGGAAGTGGATCAATCTTCAGGGAATTTGTGTAAGACGTTACACAAGATCTGCCTCACTGTAAGCTGTTTTGTGCCTTCTCTCCAAGAAGTTGAGCAGGTCTGAGCTTTGGCACTAAATGGAATGGGCAGTTTCTGTGCGTGTAAGGGGCAATATTGGGGGCATCCTTCTCTCCAGACGAGTTGACAGGACATGAAGTTGCCCAGAGGAGCATTCAGTCCAGGATCTGGGAGGTGTAAAGGGAGAAGAATCACATAGGTGAGACACATGAAAGGGGTGTAATATGCTTCGTACCAAGCACAGGCACAGTGGTTAAGCACAGAGGCTAAGGCAGGCAGCCAGTCTGAATCTTGGCTCTTCCACTGCACACCCTCGGGCTGGGATCTTAACCTCACCACCTCTTATCCTATAAGTAGGGACGCTATGAGGATTAGCTAATATAAATGGAGTTGTTCTTGGAATACTACCTGGCATGGAGAAAGCTGTTAGCAATTGTAGCAGAGTTTTACTCTCCAGATATCCGTAGGTTTCCCCTATTTCATAGCCTCTCTTGCGGTCAGATTGGCTCATGTGACCCATTGCAGGTCAAGGGGATGAGAACAAGTGTCACGTGTTTCAGGACTGAAGCGTGTAACAGCTGGTGCCTGTTTGCCAACTTTTCCTCCCCTGCCTCTGCAATCGTGGAAGCCGTGTGCTGAGATGTAAGAGCGACACAGTGGAAGTCATCTGAGTCGCTGAGTCACTGCGTGGAGAACAGCTTGCCCTGGAGTTACCCAACCTGTATCGACCATTATTAAGAAATAAACCTTTGTTGTATTAAGCCCTGAGGTCTCGGAGCCTACCCTATCCTGCCCAGTACAGCGATTATTAGACTCGTACTCGAGGGTGATTACGATGAGAAAAGGAGAGGCAAATTTTAGAAAATGAGGAAACATTTACTGAGCCTACCATGTTCCAGGCATCATGCTTGGTGCTTTATTTTTAATAATTCTGTTGCTGCTGTGGAAGTGCAACTGGGTCTCAACTGATGGGGGGACATCTGACAATGAAATGTCTGGAGGCATCTTGGGTGGTCACAGCTGAAGGGGTACGACTGGCACCTAGTGGGTAGCGGTCAGGGACACTGGTCAACACCCCTATAGACGGTGTACAAACAGAAACCCTCCATCGAAGCCCAAACCATTTCTCAGAGGGAATCACCACGGCCACCGGTTTCTTCTACCTTCTGGATACCCGGATATACTCCACCTAGAGAAGGATAGGCATGTGTAGATCCTTTTTTGTACTCAGGTGGGGGGAAAAAACCACACACCTGGATCTGCACATGTGTATTTTGGAGTTCATTCAAGATCAGAACCAACGTATCTACCTCAGTGGTCAAGGAAACTAACACATCCTAATTTCTCACACGGGCCACAAGGGAAGCCCCGCCCCTAGAATTCCCAAGGGCGCTTTTAAAACCTTAGCTCTGACCCCACCCCCGAGATTGATTTAACTGGCCAGGGAGGGGCCTGAGTACCCACTCGGGTTCCAGTCAAGGTGGAGAGCCACAGGACTAATCCCTCCACCTGGGCCCTGGATCTCGGGGCCTCCAGAAGCCTCGGGCATCTCACTCCACCCAGCGACTTCGTCTCGCTCCCTCTATTCCCTTCCCCACCAGCCCACATGTCATCACCTCCCTCAACCACGTCCTCCATCAGCCACCACCACAGCTCTTTCTTTCCCTTCACAGCCCAGGGTTTCTCCACTCACTCACTTTCAATTCCCCCTTCAAACCATTTAGGTTCCTCCCTCCCAGGTCAGCAAGCTCTTTAATTTTCAGATGGTGATTTTTTGAAATACTTCCCTGTTACTTCCGTGACTTTAGCAACATTCAGCTGTTTGGCTGGAAATTAACAGTCAAGCAGTCATAAAAGTGCAACCCTATTAATCCAGGACAGAAAGACTGGTGGCAACCAAGCTAAAGATACTGAGTCTAACTAAACCAGTGAATGCAGGCGTTTCTTCTTCCTGGTCCTCCAGTTTGGGGAATCGGTATTTGCAGCAAGCAGAGGTACACTTAGCAATACCAAGAGAAAAAGCCCTAACAAAACTGGGTATAGTTTGGCACGTGTTAAGATGGAGACTGTTTACCAGACAGCCAAATCAAAATATCAAATAAGCAATCTGAGAACTCTAGAGTTGAGACGAGATAAGCTGGACATATAAATTTGAGTCTTCAATATAGATGGTACCTAAAGGCATGCAATGGAGATGGTCTCAACAAGGGAATGAATGTACAGAAATCCAAGAGCAAATCCTCGGGAGGATGAAGAGGAACAGGCAAGAGACTGAGGAGCAAGGCAGCACGTGGGCGCAGAACGGAGGCTAAGAAGGTGGTTCCAGAAGGAACAGCCAACCCTGTCAAACAGCACTGAAGGTCAAGTGCGGAGAGCACTGGCCCTCGCCATCTGGTCCTCACTGCTGACCCTGACAAGCAGTTCCAGCGGAGGCCGAGCCTGACTGTCTTCAAAGTGAAAAATGGAAAATCTCGTACAGAAAACTCTTCTAAGGAATTCTACCGTAAAAAGGAACAGGAACTGGAGACAGAAGTGGCCTGAGATCAACCCATCCTGAGTCATAAACAGAAGATTTTTAAAAGGCCATCTAACTCTCTTGTAATATTTCAGAAGCAAGGAAATCCCATAATGTTCTCCTTCAACGGTTTCTGCCTACCAGAAATTATTTCACAGCCAAAGACTTTTGGCTCACAGAGGCAGGGTCACAGGGCATTTAAGTCTTAAGTGCTAGTGTCACGTTACTACATGTAATACACACATCATTTAGCCCACCAGGAAGGAAATATACGTGATAACTTGCCCAAGGCCGCCCTACCCCAGGACACGGCGCCACAGAGAAAGGCACACTGCAGACATATTAATTTCTTGCTATTTTTCAAAACAGCTGTTAGATAAAATCACAAGTGATTTCCTTCCTGCTAAGATACAGACCATGAATATTTTCCTAACTATGTGTGTGAACGTGCGTGTGACACGTGCTAACTGAGTTTCCTAAGGGAAATTCTGCACAACATCCAGGTCAAAGAGCACTTTGCATTATCAAAAAGGATAAACCAGAGGGGGAAAAAATGCATGACAAAGAGTCTTTACTTTTAAATGATTATCTGTACACCAAGGGATAACATGTAACAAGTTCTTGAATTCTATCATCTAGCAATTTTGACTTAGAGACACTAAAAGCAGCCCAAGCAATTATAGTGGTGTTCATTGTTCTAACCCTCAGGCAGAAACGACTATTTTAAGGCCGGCTGCTGCTTCACACGTTACAAATGACTATTTACTACTTTTTCATAGAGAAGCCCCTGACCTTCAAGAAAGCTTTAGGGAAAAAAATATTTAATCCCTTTCTTTCTTAAAAAAAAGTTTTTACTACATCTAAGACAGAAGAAGTTAGTATAGATATATATACTGCTTGAGCTAAAAGGCATAGGAAAACAAACAATGCATACTTATTAAAATTCTAAGAAATGAGGTGAAAAAAATGAAATCTTTGGATAAGCTCTAAGTTTGTATGAAGAAGCTAGATTTGCTATTCTCCAAAAAGCAAAGGGATCTACTACATAATATACAGAAATAATTTAATGCCTTTCCACAAGAATGTAACTCAAGCTCTGCTAAAGCTTCATATTCCATGAAGGCATCTGAAATGCCCACCCACGGAACAGGCGCATCTTCCCCTTTCCTCTATCCATTTAGGCGGTAGTTTTCGTGGATTTCTGGCCGGATGTCGCAGACGAAGGCCAAGAGGTCATCCAGGACTTCATCCCTGTTCTGCCGGAAGTAGGTCTGGAGGATGGTCATCTTCTGCTGGGTCTCCTTCTCCACTTCGCTGCTGCAACTGCCGTGCGATCCCAGAGCCTGGGGGTGGGAAGCAATGACACACAGCAATGACACATAGGACGGCACGCCGGGTGGCCAGGAACAACATTTGGTAAGCAGCTTTCTTACTTCTGCAGAAACCCAGTCTCAGCGATAAATATAAATAATCAGCAATCGGCAAAGCAACCTCATGACTGACGAGCATGCGGGGAGCTGGTGTTCCCACAGAGTTAATGGGAGCATCAACTGATGCAAGCACTGTGGTGGCCAACGTTAAAACGCCTATCAAAAGGTAATCTGCACAGAAATTATCCCAGAGAGTGATATGTTCACCTCTCTCTAGAGTCTAAGACTGGAATGAACCTCAAGAGGCTAGGGGCTGGTTAAACAAATGACAGGGCATCATACCAGAGAACACTCTTGAGCCATTAAGAAAGACAAGGCAGATGTGTACAGCAAGATGCAATGAACTGTAAAATATGCAGTTTAAGGGGAAAAAAGCAAGAGACAGAATCGTATCAGTGTGCTTCGTATCTACGTGTCCTTGTGTGGTTTCAAAAGGGAGAGATAGATGGTGTGAAAACAATAAACACAAGGGGGGCTCAATTTAGGGGGCACATACGGAGTTTCGCCATTACTAGTTAATGTTTTAGCTCTAAGTTCAGCAGCAGATTCACTATTATGAATACATGACACCTGTTGTTTCAAATATGAATGTTCTAGAAGAACACAGCAGGAACTGTTGGCAGTGACGGTCTCCGAGGAAGACCGCCAAGTCTGGGTGGGAGGGACACTCGCTTCTCACTGTCGCCTCATTTTGTTGCTTGCATTTTTTATCATACGCATGTCTGACCCTTCAGTCTCCACTCCCAATTAACATACACTGACCGATAAACTTTCTTTCATCTTTCATCTTCTACGGTCTCCACAGGATGGCTGGCGTTTTGTTAACTTCTGTGCCTACTTTACGAGTACATGCCCCCTCGGGGTCGTGAAGATGTAACTTCTTGCGTCTGGCCTTTTCTATCAGCTAAGCTGCTCTGGCCTCATTATGTGTACATCAACAACTGCATCCCTTCCTGTTTATGTGACACATTACAGCTTACGAAGCACACTCTCACGTTATCTACCCCTCCACGCCCTCCAAGGAGGGCATCGCTGCCCTTTCCAGAGATGAGGAAACCAAGGCTCAGAGGTCAAGGGGAGCGGGGAGTCAAACCCAAGCTTTCTGAGTTCAAACTGAGGGCTCATCACACCACGCTCCAACTGTTCACGTAACAGGAATACCCCGGGGCATTGCACAGTGGTGAGCTCAGTTGCTAACACGTATTTTTAAAAGTCCGTAACGCTTGCTCATGGGAAAAAAGAAAAAAACCACTATCTCTGTTCCTATGAATGTAAACTGTATGTCAAGCCCCAGGACGCTGTCTAAAACCGAAGAGGTTACAGTGGCACTCGGAACAAGTCAGAGCTCACGCTCAGAGTGCAGCACTGACACGGCCTCTGTGAGCAACTGCAACCCGGAGGTAAAAACAAGGAGGCGAGGGGGCTGCCCTGACGAGAGTGTTTCTGCAGTGTTTCGTGACCAGTCTGACAATTTACGCACCAACGCGCCCCAGTTCAGTAGTCAGAAACACGTGAAGTTTTAAAAGCACTGTAATCACCAGTGCAAAGAGGAACGAAACTTCTGCCACTCACTGCTGAGAGGGAGCACACGTCTTTATCATGGACTTGGACTGGAGGGGGGAGCTGTGAACGAGCGGAGGCCGCAATAAGAACTTGAGCCTGAAGCCCAGAGCGCCAAGGGCAGAGGGGACAGATGGAAATAGAGTCCTCAGATCATTATTTAAGCTCCCGGATGAAAATAAAGTTAGTCTTTCACTGGGTTTTTAATTATATAGGCCAATAAAATTTTACTGTGCTTACCAACTGGAATAGCTTCCTGTTACCTGTATCTAAGAGTCCCCGACAGTTTCTGTGAAGCCCTCCTCCATCCTTTCCCCTTTCCAGAATCTTCCCCGCTTCCTCTGTACTCTCTGCAACCTGTTTCTGTACTATTATCATACGCATCTTACGCATCGTGGTCCACCCTATACTCCTGGTAAGTGGCGCTGTCTACACGACACTCAAGGGGGGCTCCATTTAACTCGTGTTGACGATGGTGGCAGCTCTGTCCACACCTGTGGGTTTCATGACTCGCACTTTATGACTGAGTCTCCCTGATGAGACTGGAAGCTAAGCTCCATGCGGCAGGGATCTCGTCTATTTCTGTTCACCGCTGAGCCCCCAGCACTTGGCCCAGAACCCGGCACACACTAGCTGTTCAATGGATATCTGTTAAATGACTGAACAACACTAGGATTCAATGTCAGTTAAATACTGATCACCCTAACAGACAGCCTCAGCACTCAATAACCCAATTTTCAAATTTCTACCAGAATCAGAATCTCCGATTGATACACAATGCTGGCTATTTGGAGAGCCGGGGGAGGGGAGGGGAGGGCAGCCTCGGGAGACTAAAGCAGTGATGAGGGGAGCGGGCCCACCGCAGCTTCCTTGGCCTTGAACTCCTTCTCCCTCTGCAGGCGGTACTGTTCAATCTCAGCCTGAGCCTCCTCCTTGGCCTGCTTCAGCCTCCGGTTCTTTCCTGTGGTCAAAGGAAAGAGCTGTGTCAGGAAGTGGTTAAAAGACAAGCAGAAGAGGAAACAGACCCTGAGATGGACGATTCCAACAGTAAACAAAGAAAACAGTTTTAAGATCCAGTCCCAAAAGACATGAGAGGGAGAGAGGGAATTCGAAGGTAACCAATGACATCGCTTCCTGCCTCCTACAGGCTGTTACAAAAAGGACCACCTCCATAACTACAGACCGAAAAAGGATGGAAAAAATCTGAGAATGTGTCAAAATACTCTCAACCTCAAATACTAAGAATCAACATAAAACAGGTGACACTAGCCATCTAGGGAACTCTTGCTCCTCCCAAAAGCAAACAGCTAGGTATGCTGCTGATCACAATTGGAGCTCGGCTCAGAACCTTAGCAAGGAGGCTAATATGCTCCCAAGGGACATCAACCTAAAATGTAACTAATGAAACAGATGATGTAACACTGGAAACTAACAACCATGCCTGTGCACCAGGAAAGAAGTAATGAAAGTGGTCCGGGAGGAATCCTGAATGGCAGCAGGGGACAGAAGGACAGCATGAGCACCTAAGAAGTGAGCAGACACTCAGAGGTGCTCCGGGTTCTAGAAGAGAACGGTTTAACCGAGAGCTCGACAAATTCTCCAGGTTCCATCAGAGGCTGCATGAAAAGAGACCAGAAGACCAACCAGCACACACTCTGCTCTGATTCTCTGCTCACCAATCAAACTTCTCAGACACCCCAATGGAAAACAAGGAGGGGGTCCTAGACTATAAACCTGAGCGTTTCTTTAATTCCGAGGGAAGGACATCCTGCATCTAAAGGTGAACTTTGTTACACATCACTGTATATCAATTGCCCAAACCCTACTCAACCCACGTGGACGAATGAAACCAAATTGAAACCTTCCACCTCGTGATTAAGTACATTTAATAACCCCATGTCATCAACACATCACCAGGCTGGTCTGAAACAATCAACAGGTGTCTCTCCAGGCACCCCAGGGACTATTTGTGCAAGTAGATATTTACTCCAGTGTTATTTAAGGCCCACTGCACTCTGCTCCAGCTGACCGCTACCCCAACCCTCCACACGCTATCCTCCTCCTCAGCTATATTCAAAGCCATATTTCAACGCCAAAGATCTTTTCCAAACCAACAATCTAAAATAACATTTATGGGCTGAACATTATGCTAGCTCCACATAATTTCACCATACCACTCTCCTGATCACTCCCAATGCCCACGGCTCGCTGAATTAATTAAGATGATAATATTCTCTGCCTATCAGCAAACATCTTCAAAGTTCAATTTTGATATGCTTCTCTGAAAGCCAAAAGTAAATATTGGAGCAGAAAATCTTATTTCTTTTAAATCTTGTTTTTTGAGGGCCTTACATGTGGGCATGTGGGAGCTAGTATTCCGTCTCACTCCAGTGAAATAAATCATAACACAAATTTTGGTTTTTTAAAATTTTAGGGTCCAAAGCGATGATTTCATGAAAGATGTGGGTTGGACCATTTTACCAGCTCATGCACTGCCTCTTCCCAGTTCCTAAGTGGGCATATTAACCATAATTACAAAGCAAGAGAGGCAATAATTTTTCCAAACTGTAGCCCTTCTCAATACTTCTGTTCCTAATTATGGCAAATTCTGAGATGTATATTAGCCATCAACTCACTCCTTTAAAACAAAGGCATTCTGTAAACAAGGATCGGCTACCTGAGATATACAAGACCCTGCTCCAGGCTTGACGGGATAATGAAAGGGGCAAAACACGACCCCTATCTCCAAGACCCTCCGAATTATTCTTCCCATTTTCCAAGTCTTTGCTCCTGCACTTCCCCCAAGCATTCTCCCACACTTCCCAACAGACAGAGCTTCTGTTACTAATGAGCCATCACAGGACAAACTGACAAGTCATTCTGGAAATACTGTATCAAGGGCATGAGCAGAAAAACTCTGCGAAGAACACAGAACTTTCCAGTTGCCAAAGCAAGAATAAAAGGCTTGTTGCCATCCCCACCTCCGTCAAAGAAAGCTTTTCTATGAAATCCAGAGTAACACACAACCTCTAATTGAGAAAGAGCGAGCCATGCTTGCAATCTACTGGGGTGTGGGATCAAGAGTCTATCTCATACTAGGAGAAACAGCAAGGAATTACTAATAGATCTTGGTATTTCACCCTTGCATGGGAAAGGGGCCTCTAAGCTCCAGCTACACAGCTTCCTGGGGTATGGTCAAATCACCTCTCTCTGAGCCTCATTTTCTCCATCTGTAAAACAGGGACAGAAACTCCTCTCTCACCAGACAGGAAACTGAACACATAAAGTCAAATTAAACACAGTCCCTGTTCTCCCCGACTTTAGTGACTGAGCTATATAAACAGGTGACTGCACTGCAATGACAGAAAGAAGCACCTGGGAGGACTCCTCGCCTAGTCTGAGGCGAGAAGGACAACTCAGAGAAGGCTTCCTGGAAGAAGCGCTGCCTAAATTTTGAGATCTAAAGACGAGGGGTTAGAGAACAAAGAGAGGAAACTAGGAAATGACTCTTCCCATCAGAGCCAAGAGCTGCACAAAGGCTGCAGGTGAAATCTAGAAGGAGCCTTGGAGGAAGCACAGTGGTTCAGGATGTCGGAAGAAGAGCACCGAAAAGTGAGATGAGAGAAGAGAGCCTGATGCATAAGCGCCTCTACACCCTAGTAGGGAATCTGGGCCTTAGGCTTTGCTGACTGTTAAGGCGGTGGGGAAGCCCTATTTGCATCTGAGCGAGTTGACTCTGACTGCAGCGAGGCCGGAATGGAGCAGAGCTGGAAGCCTTCTCCCACTCACTAGCCTAGATGAGCTCCACCTGCTAAGTTCTTGAGCAACCTTACATTTCCCAACTCTAGCCCTCATCCCTCCCGCGATTATTCCGCTTCCTTCACCAGGACTTTGAACATCAGGATGCCGGAAACCACAGATGCACCGGGCACTGCGTTTGGTACATATTAACCGCGTTAAAAAAAAAATTAAGGAATTAACGAATTAGGCTGCTACGGGAGACTCCGAGAACTTGGTGTCCTAGTCTAAGATGCAGGCTGCAGGGATGGAGGAAAAGCAAAGAGACAAAGACACCTTGGCGACCGACTTAAGTTGGCGACTGATGGTGGCTCCCTTCACTGAGACGGAGCAGCCCAAAGGAGCAAGTGGGAGGGGAAAGACAAAGTCCCGTTTGTCTGGCACATTTTACCGCCTCCCAGACCCCAAGAAGAGCGCACACCCAGTACTGTCTCCACGCCCGACCTACTCTCCCCAGTGCAGGTCCCGTCGACCTGGAGGCCTACCCGAGCCTCGGATGGAGAGCATCGAAACCCCCAGCGTCTGCGATCATCACTGCCCCGCCCCGCAGCCGCCGGACCTCGGCCCCCCGCCCCGCCCGCGGCCTGGCCGCCTTCCTCGGACTCGCGCCCCCTAGCTACCCCGCCCCGAAACTCACGCTTGCGGGCCTCCGACACCTTCTCGGCCGCCCGCTTCTCGGCCTGCAGCAGCTGCTGGATGCCCTGCGACTGACTGGCCATGGCGGCGGCGACTCAGGCCGAGGGGAACGGCCTCAAGAGCCTAGATCGACCCCTGGGGTCAGCTGACCCGGCCGCCCAAGCTCTAGCGCCTGCGCACTGCGCCGCCGCCACGCCCACGGCCACGTGACCGCCGCGGCGCCGCGTCAGCTGACTCCAGCGGGAAGGGGCGGGGCGGAGGAGGGAAGTGCTGAGCGTTTCGACTGCGCCTGCGCAGGATCTGTAGCCTGTCTTCCATTCTGGCAGCCCAAGCCCGACGCAGTGGCGGCGTTTTCGCCGGTTCGATCCTTGTGGCCGCCCAGCCGCGTCGTTATTGCCATAATCTCTGATTTTATAATATACCCACGTTAAGGTCCAGAGAGGAGACGACAAACAAAATCATTTTCTCCTATTCTGTAAACTGCTTCACTCTCTCCCTTTCTGGAACTTTCTTTGGCACTCAAAATATGTTAGGGAGTGGGTTAGGAAAATTCTTGCCCGGTTCTGGGGATGGAGGCTGGATTGGGAATAGCGATACTCGGGGTCAAGTCTGCGCTAATCTGTGTGATTTGGGGAGGGTGCTTTCCGTCTCGGAACCCCAGTTCAGGAAAGGATTGGACAAGTTTCCGTAAAGATTTGCTGAATGACCCCTATGATCCTCGGCTGACGTTGGCACTGAGGGTACAGCAGAGAGCAAGATAAATAACGTCCCTAGTGGAGCACACAGTTTATGGACGAAAAATAGATTAAAATAAACAAAATGACAAGTGTGATAAAGTAATGAAGGAAGAATGCAGGGTCTTTTCAGAAGGAATGAGGAGAGGTAATGCGGAGGCCATTCTCCCAATGAAATAGCATTTAAAATGAGATCAGAAGAATGAGGAGTTAGCCAGGAAAGAAGGAGGGCAGAATTGGGGTTGATCAGGGGAAAAGGACCAGCATGTGTGGATTTAGGGGGAGCAACCGGACACAGAGACATCCTCCACAAGGAATAGGTGGATGAGAAGTCACTGGTTGGATTTACAGTGTGAGAGGCACTGTCCTGATTCCTGACTGGAACTTCAAGTGCTGGTATTAACCCCGTTCTATGATGACCAAACTAAAGCTTAGAGAGTTTAGGTAACTTGACGAAAGTCACACCCCATTAACTGTCAGACAGGGTATCTGAATCCAGCCAGGGCCGCCGAGTGGAACATCGATCCACAGTGCTCTTCTGCGAGAATCTTGTGGGCTGTGGAAAGGACCAGATCTCTAGAGCCCACCAAGCCCTGACAGCATCAAACGATGCCAGAACTCTTTGAAAGAAGTATTCCTGCCCTCAGGCAGGAGGGGGCTTCATGGCTCAGGACATTTTCATTTGATTGAGTTTACAGATGAGGTTTGAAAGAAGTCTTAAATCCAGAACTCCTATCCTTTCCTGATATGAGAACCAGTACTTGACTGGTCTCTGGGACTTTTAAGTGCAGTTGGTGATTTCTTGGGAATATTTGTCATTTTTGGTATTCTAAGAAAACATAATTTGTTCAATCAACGGAGAACAACAACCACTTCTAAGGGTGGGATGAAGATTCAAAGAGATGATGGTAGCCGAAAAGTGGAAACAACCCAAATGCCCACCAACTGATGAGTGGATAAGCAAAATGTGGCGTATCCGTACCCTAGAATACTATTTGATCATATAAAGGAATGAGGTACTAACACATCCTGCAATAGGGAGGGAGCTTGGTGACGTGATGCAAAGTGAAAGAATTTAGGCGCAAAAGACCACATACTGTACAGTTCAATTTATGTGAAATGTTCAGAATAGGCAAATCTAGAGGGATAGAAAGTAGGTTAGTGGTTAATCGGGGGCTGGGCAGAGAGGGAATGAGGGGTGACTGCTAACTGGTATGGGGTTTCTTTTGGGATGATGGAAATGTCTTAGAATTAGATAATGGGGATGGTTCCACATCCTTATGAATATACTTAAAACATCAAATTGCATTCTTTAAAAGGGTGAATGCAACAGTATGTGAGTTATGTCACAATAAAGCTGGTATGAAAAGCGAGCGAGCGAGAGATGATGGATATGAAGGCCTGGCACAGTTTCTGGTCTGTAGCAAGTGCCAGGAAATGGATGCTGTTGTTTTTATCTGGCTGGGGGTAATTGTTTGGTTTACAAATCTGGTCCTCCACTTAACAAAAGCCTTCACATCAGGGTTCCTCTAACAGCCAGCTGCCTCCAAGCATCTAAATATCTACAAATTCCAGCTTTTCTTTTTCTTTTTTTTTTTTTTTTTGCTTGCAGCATTTCAAAAGTTTATTGTGTAAAGAGAGAAATGTTAGACAATCCACGCTCTGAAGTTGTCAGACTGGTTTGGATTTTCTGATTATTGGAGTGGGTGTTAGTTGTCAGAACTTGGGTACCCGGGGAAGATGTCCCGAAATAACTAGGAAATGAGGGTAAAGCAATGGCCCTCCAAGGGAAGCCTTCAGTTCTTGAGCCGGCAGGTCAGAGCAAAGATTCTCACAGTCATCTGAAGGGTACAGAAGGGCTCCCAGGCCTTGTGTTCTGATGAGAGAATGTATTAGCAAGTCTAAGAAGACAATGTGCTCATTCTGAAGTGTAGCTGTTCAGACACAAGCCTGAAACAAGATGAAGGAGCAACAGAGATCTTTCCAGGCCCCAGGTCAGCAATGACTAAGGGAAGGGGGGGGTCTGTCGTTGCGTTGGCTGAGGAAACTAGACAAGGTTCAAATCCCAGCCCTGTCGTTTACTTCCTGGGACCCTCCAGGACCAGTTCAATGGACGCCATCTTATCAACAGAGTAATTAAGAGGGGTTTTTCAGGAGCTGAGACCCCCTCGTCCAGTTCAGGCAGGTTGAGACCAGCAACCCATCAACAGGGCCTGTGCAAATGCCACACAAGTGATCTTTTTGATGTCAAGGAGCTAAAAACTCCACGCTCAGATCATGCTAACTCCACCATTTTGTGAACATGTGTCCTGTGAAGAGCTGTGAAGCTTGGCCACACTTGCGCAGATCATCAATTACTTCACTTCTCCTCACCTCCAATCATCCATCTCCACACTTCAGACCGCCCTGCCCTTCATCCCATAAATTGCCCCCCAAGCCCTGGATCAGGGAGACAGATGTGAGGGCACATGCCTCCTGTCTCCCTGAAGATCAGTTTCTCAGAATAAAGCTGATTTCTTTTCCCAAAAGGTGATGCTGTAATAATTGGCTTTTTTGATGTGCATTGGGTAGTGTTACCCCTGCCGCTGGCACCGTAAGACATTAACCACAAGCCTGCTCAGAATAAACCTAATGTGTTATTTTTAGCTTGCAGGAAACCGCAAAGAAAGGAAGGACAAGATGGCTGAACAAAACCAGTCAAAACAGGTTGAATGCAACATGGCAGTCTGACTTGACCTGGCATAGACCCCTCAGTAGGAGACCCCCATTTGTGTGGTCACAACCTTCAGCAAATTACTGAAACTCAGGCTCCTCGTATGGATTAATAATAGTATAGTAGAGTTATTAAGAGGATTAAATTAGTTAATACATGTGACTAGCTTAGAGTGTACTCTGCTACTCGTAAGAACATAAATATTTGGATCTCTAGGATAGTGACTTCCCAAGAAGAAATAATTAGTGGGCCTTCTGCTTTTATGCGTCAACCTCGTTTAATTGGTTAATGGAAGTTGACCTCAGACAGTGTGATGGCTCTAGAGAGATTTCACGGGACCACTGCAATTGACTGAACAGGTTGTTCCCTGCACAAGGAAGGGAGACTGTGCCTCCATGGGGTCACGTTGTAGTCCTGTGACCACATCCAGGATGAGGATCTGACATGCACCATGGAAAACTCCTGGTGGAACTAAATGCCCCGCCCCACCCCCAGGCGGGGCCTCCAGGGAGACAGCTCCCTGGCCTCTGCTTATACATTTTCCATGTTGGAATGCTAGTGATTAATAGTTAACCCTTGCTCTCCCTTGATTTATACTGAAAATAATGATAAGCAGGCTAAGATTATATTCACACATCTTACTGGTGTTAGATAAGATTTATCCTCTGATGAATGCAGTTTGCTGTGTGTTGCCATGATAGTGACCAGGTTCAGGACATACCACCCCAAAATATGGTACGTTGACCTATTGAATATTTAGGCTGAAAAAAGTTGGGGAACAGTGGGTGCAGGAAGGACTCTGACCTTCTGCTGAAGCAGGTCAAAGGGCCCGCTGGTGAGAAGTGCCCTCCTTATGTGCAGAAGAAAGAAACCTCCTTATCTCCAAGATCTAGAGGGCAGAACAAACAGGCTTTGCTAAGTTTCCTCCAGTTTATTACGCTTACCTCATCCAACTTTTATCCTATCACATTTTCCATGACTTTCCACTCTCTGTCAAACCTAGCAGAAGAACGCTCAGGGTTAACCACTTCTTCAGGTCTTCATTTCCTTACAGAGACTCTGTTGTCATGTCAAACTTATCCTAAATAACTCTGTATGCTTTCTTCTTGTTAATCTGTCTTTTGTTCCAGAAACCAAGCTAAGAACCTGAAGTGAATAGACGAAAGATATTTTTCCTTCACTACAAAAGCATTTCCTTGCTATTTCAGTCTCTTCAGACGTAGATCCAACCCACCTGCCAGGATCAAGGAAACAAAGAATTGCAAATTATTCCTAGAAATGAGCTACGAATGAGTCTGAACAAAGCCATGAGCAGAGATATTAATAGCAACATTTTCTACTAATTCCTTCATTGAAAAATGTTATTGAGCATCTATATGTGGCAAACTTCAGCCAGCTGCTGTAATGTGATGTGGGGGAGAACAAAACTTTCCTCCATCCTTCTTGGTTATTCTGGCTGGTCTAAGAATTAAACAATGGGAGAAAATCAAACAAATTTAATAACATGTTTACATGGGAGAAACCCAGGAAAGCTGAGTGACTCAGCAAAATGGCCAAAGCCACCACCTTAAACACCATCTTCAGCTAAAGACAAAAGAGGATGTTGGGGGTAGTGGTTTGGGACTTCACAAAGGAGGAAGGCCATTCACACGGAGATGGGAAAGCAAATGTTACCATGCCTTGTAGAGACAGTGGACATGGCTGGAGAGGACTTTGATCAAAGGGGCCTGGCTAGGTTCCTACCTGTCTACCACATCTAGTTCACACTGTACTATAGTTATCTATGGTTATAGCTCCTTTCTGGAACGGGCCTTCCATCTTAAATTCTTTTAGGCAGTTAAGGGGAACGTCAAAGTTTCTTCCTGAGTCTTTTGTTCTTAAAAATAATCAAGCCAAAGAGACGCGTTTTGGGGTGGCAAGTTCTGCTCCCCTACAGTGAGCAAAACAGACACACTCTTTTCCTCCTGGAGCTTGGCCTGAATGGGGCAGACAGTCAATCAGAAATGCCTACCAGTGAGTACATAATATTAAATTGAGTTAATGGCTCTTCAGTTGGGCTATCCAATATGGGAGCCACTAGTCACAGGTGGCTGTTGAGAAGTTGAAATGTGGCTAGTCCTAAGTGAAATGTGCTCTCAGTACAAAATACGTAGCAGATTTCAAAGACTTCGTACTGAAAAAAAAGAGTAAAATATCTCAATAATTTTTAATTGATTACTGGTAGACTTGACAAATATTTTAGATATACTGAGCTAAAGAAAATGTCTTATTAAAATTAATTTCACCACCTCATAACCATTAGGATGGCTGTTATTTAAAAAAAAACAAACAAAAATAACAGAAAATAACATGTTGGTGAGGATGAGAAATTGGAACCCTCGTGCCTTGGTGAGAATGTAAAATGGTGCAGCTGCTGTGGAAAACAGTATGGCAGTTTCTTAAAAAATGGAAAGTAGAATTATAGTATGATTGAGCAATTCCATTTCTGGGTATCTGTACCAAAAGAATTGAAAGCGGGTCTTGAAGAAACATTTGTACACCCATGTTCGTAGCAGCACTATTCACAGTGGCCAAAAAGTACAAGCAACCCGAGTGTCCTTGAATGGCTAAACAAACCATCCCATGGAGTATGACTCAGCCTTCCAAAGGGATGAAATTCCGACACGTGGTTCGACACGGATGAGCCTTGGGGACATTGTTAAGTGAAATAAGTCAGTACAAAAAGACAAATACTCTGTGATTCCACTTACATGAGGTGCTTTGCGTAGTCAAGCTCATAGAGACAGAAAATAGAACGGTGGTTGCCAGGGGCTCCGGGGAAGGGGGGATGGGGAGCTGGTAACGGGCAGAGAGTTTCAGTTTTGCAAAATGACAGCGTTCTAGAGATCGGTTGCACGACAATGTGAATCTACTTAACACTGCTGAACTGTGGAATTAAAAATGCTTAGGATGATCAATTTTATGTTGTGTGTATTTTACCACAGCTGAAAAATAAAAACTTCCACCTTTTCTTTTTACCTTTTTAGAGGTGCCAATAGGAAAACTGAATATTACACGTGTGGCTCACGTTGTATTTCTATTAGCGCTGCTCTAGAGGAAAAGAATTTTGATCTCTGAGGATTTTTTTTTAGCAAAAGAAAATAACCGCTTTTTAAAGTAGTTACGGAACACTTGCTTGCTAAACATTTAATACTTCTTTACGTGTTGTGTTTGTGAGACAATTCCTATTATAATACGTTTATAACCAAAAATTCAACTGATTACAGATTTATTTAATATACACTTGTCAAACACACAGTTGATAATCTTGAAGGGAAAATACATCAAAGGCACATATACAATTATAGACGTTCTTATACATGTAACATGGAAAATACATTTATTTATTACTTTTTACATATTCTAGAAGACGTTCAAATGAAGATAAGTAGTTGATCAAACAGGTTGATAAATTTCTGGTAGCTCAGGGATCCCCGAGGATTTTTAACATAGGAACCTGATCTAGACGAAAGAAAAGTGAACAGATAACCAGCCAAGCTTGAGGTGTCTATGCTGAGGTGGCGTTGAGGTCAAGACAGGTGGAGAGCCTTTGAGGCAGAGAAAACAAGTTTGGCAAGAACTCTGAGGCAAAAGAGAGCACAGAATGTTCCAGAAAGAACAATGAGGCTAGAGTGCACAGATGGAGAGGTAGAGGGCTCTGAGATGAGGCCAGAGAGGCAGACAGGTGCTAGATGGGGTGGGGCCTGGAGGCTTGCTAAAGACGTCAATCTTTATCTTAAAAGTAATGGGAAGGGGCTAGCCCCATGGCTGGGTAGTTAAGTTCACACCCTCCGCTTGGGCAGCCTAGGATTCTGCCAGTTCGGATCCTGGGCACAGACCTAGGCGCCGCTCATTAAGCCAAGCTGAGACAGCTTCCCACATAGAAGAGCTGGAGGGACCTACAACTGGGATATGCAATTATGTACTGGGGAGCTTTGGGGAGATAAAAAACAAAGAGGAAGATTGGCAAGAGATGTTAGCTCAGGGCCAATCTTTCAAAAAAAAAAAAACACAAGCAATGGGAAGCCAGCAGTGGAGTAGCTGGGCTTGCTCTTGCTGCATCTGTCTGTATGTGTGTGAGTCATTTTTGTTTTTTTAGTAAATGAGGCTTACCATGTAATTAAATGTACTTTAATTTTTATCCTTTTTTCATGAGACTGACAATGTTGAACTTTATCCGAGTGCTGTGCTCGTGGAAAACGGCCACAGTTCAGAAATCCCCCTAACCTTTGTTTTCCAAAATCCCTCATCCTTTCGTGTTTCTGAAAATGCCTTAGCTGAAAGAAGCACTCTTCCTCATATAAATCAGATAAGACTCTGCAAATTCGAAGATGCCTCCTTTGTGTACCTGTGGCGAGACCGAACACAGACCACTCTCCAGCTTCCCGTTCTTTGTCTCATGAGTGATTAACATTAGAGTTGTTTGTCCCTCAGAAACTAGCCAGACACAAAGGGAAACACTTTCTGATCAGCTGGTTGAAATGTCCTCTGACAGCAAAACAACCCCAACTCTCCATACCCCCACCTGTAACTTGTCTATTTCTGTCTATAAAAGCGTCAGGTGAAGCCACCCGCCCGAGACACGTTGATCTTCACATCCGATGGCTCGCCCTATTGCAATAGTCTGAATAAAATCGTCTCCTTCGTTCCCCTGTGTGTTTCGTCTTTGACAAGATCTTTCAGATAAAGAAATTCAGAAGCCAGAACTTCTTGGTTTGGAAACTATGATCTTGGCACTGAAGTGCAAGGCGGGAAGGGTGGCTTCAACCCAGTCGAACACGCCATTCGTTGGGCATCTTCTACATGCAAAGCGCTTTGTGAAGCATGCAGACTGGGAGGATAAACCTGCCAGGAGCAGTACACTATTACCTCTTAAACAGGTTATCATCATCACAGCTTTCATTGAGCCCTTATAACAACCTTTTGAAAAAGATATCTCCAGATAGGTACTATTGTCTTTGCTATCTTAGCCTCAGTTTTCTCTTCTGTAAAATGAAAATCATAGTTCCTCCCGTACAGGGATGTTGGGAGAGGTCGATGAGAGACTGAGATCATGCATGAAATGTGAGCCTGTTGTTATTACGGGCTATAGTGGAAAAACAGTTTGGTCTTCTGGAAGGAGGGAGAAGCCATTGTCTATGAGAAGAATCTAGGTCACACTCAGTGTCTGCCACTCTCTCAGCTCACTTAGGAGCCAAGTGGCCGGAGGCAGATCCTTGCACACAGGTCCTCATGCCTTTGCTCTTGTGACCCTGCAACCCTGGTGTAGCAGAAGCTGTCACTGCCCCACCCAATTCCCTGTGACCTTTTATGGGCTCCAGCCCATTTCCAGCTGCCGCTATCTGCATCTCAGCCCGAAGGCTTTTTTTTTTTTCCAGAACAGGGAACACAGAACCAGCTGAAAGTGACCTGGAATTAACAACCCCAGGGAGCAGCCCTCAACCAGTGGCACTGGGGAGTTGGTGTGTGGAAGGAACTTCTCTATTGCCTCGACCTTTGGGTGGGATAATTCTGAGCAATAGTCTGGTAATTTTGAACTGGTTTTTCCCCAGGGAAATAACTCTAGTCTCCCATTGCGGTCGCTGGCTTAATAATGCACTGCGCCTTCTTTTGGTCACTTCTCCACTCCCCACCGGTCTGCCCTGTACCGTCCGCATAAAAACTTGTGCTCAGATCCTTGCTTCAGTGTCTGCTTCCCAGAGAACCCACGCTAACCACCAGGCTCAACTGATTAGACAAAGGGTGAGCTTTGATCCAAGACAGCCACCCATGATTGGCCAGAATGTCACTCTGCACATGATTATGATTAACCTAAGCAACTTGGTTCTTCTTCTCAGGGGGCAGAGATGGTAGAAACTAAAGCGGGAAAAAGACAATAGCAACAGATGAGCTGGATCCCATGAATGGTGGCCTGTGGCATCCTGCGGGAGGCTGGTGGTGGGTCTGCCACCCTACTAATGTGCTTTCCCAGGCATGCATACGTCTCTGAGCAGTTTCATAACAACTTCAGTCACCTGAGTCGACCCAATCATGGCAATCCTGACAATCTTAAGAAGTCCAACTTCAGGCCGGCCTGGTGGATTAGCAGTTAGTTTGCACACTCTGGCAGCCCGGGGTTTGCTGGTTTGGATCCCGGGTGCAGACCTACACACCACTTATCAAGCCATGCTGTGGAGGTGTCCCACAGACAAAATAGAGGAAGATTGGTACAGATGTTAGCTCAGCAACAATCTTCTGCCAGCAAAAAAAGGGAGGAACCTTGGCAACAGATGTTAGTTCAGGGCCAATCTTCCTCACCAAAAAAAAAGAAGAAGAAGAAGAGGAAGCAATTGTCTAACTCCCAGAGGCTTCAGGGTCAGACAGACTCGAGTTCAGATCAGTTCTGTGTGGTCTTCAGCAAATGACTTAGCACCTCTGAGCCCTGGTTTCCTCAGTTCCAAATGGAATAATAATTCTAGCCATTTCACAGAAATGTGTGAGGTTTCCATAAGGGAATGTGTGAAAGCAGCCTGGCACACAGTTTGTCATCAATAATGATATCTCCATCGCTTACCTGAGATCTACGGGTACTGGCATCCGCAAATAGTTCCTGTCTTTTGGTCACCATGGCGACCCTAGGCAAGCTCATAAATTTCCGCTAATGAAGCTGAGATATTTTCGTTTTTCCCTGCTGTGCTTGTCTGTGTCTTGGATAGATTAAAAATTCCCAGAGGAGTCACATTTTAGAGTATGTAGACTGACCATTTATAGTCCGCATCATCTACTGTGATATGCGCAAAAATAATCAAACAAGGAAAAATAGAAAAGAGTCAATTTAGTCTTCCCTGAGCCCAAAAGTGCCTCTATATTTTCGGTGGTTTAGGAAACATCTAGAGAGCAGGACCTTTGGAAGGAAGAGTGGCCTTTGGTCAGTTGGAGTAATTCGAGAGATCACCCAGCCAGCCCCCTGCCTTGCTGGCTGTCATTGCATCCTCCCTTTGGGGTTTTAACTCATTGCAATTCCTCCTGAGGACCTGATCCCACCCGGTCCTGAGTTAAGCAGGAAGGTCTCAGATACGAATCTGGCCCAGGACCTGCCCTGAGGAGTTCACCGTAGGCAACATCATTTTCCTTCTTTGTAAGATACAGGCATTGGACTAAGCGATTTTTAAATTCCTTCTTACCTTGAAATTCCATGATTTTTATGAAAGTGAGGTCTCTAGTCTAGGAGGAAGCCCTGTGAAAAAAGGCTTTCCTTGAAGATAAAGATAAGGATGGGAGGTGGGTACGAAGCCAGCATCTCCCTTTCCATAAGTTTAAAGGAACCATCACGTGGCCGGGCCCCCAGCCTGTGAGCAAACTGTGTCTACTGCTAAGATCCAGAATGTCTGGGCCAAACATCTACAGTCAGTCTGCTTTAACGCTTGTTTTGAAAATGCGAATTTGTTCCAGTGCCATTGATATACTGGAGAACAATTTTGGAACATCATGCAAATTTTTATTTCATCCGCAAGGGACATGGGGTGAAAGCAGAAAACGGCCCCCACCTGAACTGACTCTGCAGTGTCAAATAGAAAACAAATCTGGACCGAGGCAAGGAGAGACTTTATTTGAAAGGTTCATTGCAAGGAGGGGAAACGGGGAAGGGACCATTGCAACAGGGACAATCCCTCACCGTGAGATCGGCAGGCCTCTCAAGGGGGTAGGCCAAGGGGTTCTGGTTTTTCTTCTTTGGAGAGAAGTCATCAAGGCCAGAAAGAAGTAGATGTGGAACAAAGGGCGACAGGCCAGATGGACAGAGCAGCTCAGAGAATGTCGCCTCCTCTCAGGAGGACCTCTAAGGAGGGGCTGTATGCTGGCTCTGGGTGAGTGTGGCCCTGAGTTCAGGGCCCTAGTCTTAAACCAAAGTGTGGCTAAGCATTTTGTTCCGATTGATCAGTGGGACAAAACAATTCAGCTAACCATTTATAAGGCGAAGGACGGGAGTTGGGAGAGTCTGTGTCTCGCCTTGACACAGGTTAACAAGGGAGTCACCCATGAGTCTTATCTGAGTCACACGGGAAGTGTGGTTCTTTGCAAGGAAGCTGTTTCTGGAACACAAAAAGGTGAGGGGATTTCTTTAGCCATTGCTATTTTCCAGGATATAGGACTCCAGTTAAACTCAGTATTGGCAGTAGGAATGGGCAAAACGCACGCAGGCGCACGCTTCAGCCATCCACCAGCTGCCTCGGTTCTCCACGTGGGTTAGGAGCCACATCTCCGCCCATCTGGTGTTCCAGCTGTCTCTCTGATTTCAGATAACCCTCCTCCCGCCACTTCACCAGAACTCACAAGCTGTAACCCTTCCTTCCACTTCCACAAGCAAACTTCAAGTCTTTCTCACAGTAAGACATGGTACCATGTTTATTGTGGTATTTACATATTTCTTAACCAGGTAACATGTGCAAGACCGTGACACCATTTTAATAGGTTCCTGTCTTTTTTTTTTAAGTGTGTCACTGACAAATTTTCTGAGTGCTGAGCCCTAACCCCATATTTCCCATACGCCTTGGGGTTTGTAATTGCACAATTTTACGCAGCACGGTGATTTTTAGGAGCACATATGTCACATTATAGCAGAACTGACTGAATTTACAACAGGGCCTGAGGAGCTTCTCAGGAGACAAGACATCCCAGAGCTAGGCTAGAATCGTTCCAGCAAATTATCAAACCAGAAGGGGAGGAGGGGGTGTGTGAGAGCCCTCAAATTTGCATCCAAGTCAGAAAGAAGTGGGGATAGCTTGGGGACCCAGGGCTTGGGCCTGGCATCTGAAGTGAGGGCAGTCTGGCAGGACTGAGTTCTGAAACCTGTGGAGTCCAGCTCTGGGTGGCTCATGTTAGAATAAGATTGAAATGATGGACACCCAGTTGGTGTCAGAGAATCAGAGATGGTTCATTCAAGTTTTAATTACGGCTCCCTCTACAAGACCTAAAGATCCAGACAAATGGTTTGGGACAGATCTGAGTGGCAGATGCCAGGCTGAGCACCGTCCTTCCCCCTTGAGCATAGAGGTGGTGATACTGGGCCCCGTGCCTCCCGCCTCCTCCCCGGCGATGCCTCAGGGCCGCCATGTTGCTCACCTCCTTGGGCGCCATTCACAGTGTGTTTTATGTGGAGGTGTGGACTCCGTCTTCTTTAACGCTTAGGAAGTAGGCACTCAAGTTCACATGGCTGGCACTCTCTCTACCTGATCACCCCTCACGGTGCCATCTCTTAACGATTTTCTTTTTCCCTGCTCAGATAGCAGATGAGAAGCTTAGCAAACCAGCTGGTTAAACCGATGTCCAGCTGGGGAACAAAATGCCAGCGTCCTTTCTTGCAGACACCGCAGCGGGAGCCCTGCAATAGTCTTGGCCTTCGAGAGAGGATGAGGGGGCCTCCCTGCCCGAATACTGCCTTATGCACAAAGCCAACCACCTCCACCTCTCTCAGTGCCCTGCTTCTATCTCTTAGGGAGGGTGTGGACCAACCCCATCTTTTCTCAATAAGACATTTGGGGACATACTTGCTCTGAGGAAGACATGCATGCACTATTGTAGCACGTGACTTGATCAAAACCATCTGCCACAGGGTCCTGCTGCTTGAGGCAAGAGGGCTGAGGCTAGTCAGTCCTCTGCTCATAAACACACGTGAGACTTCCCAGGGGCCTTCTAGAAACGTTAGGTGGGATCTCACTGAGCTCCGTATTAAAAATTGAATTATCCATTCATTCATACACATATTTGTGTATTCATTCGACAAATATTTGTTGAGCGCTTACCTAGTGTTAGGCATTGGTAATTTCTGTCTCATTCAGTAAAAGGGAAAGAAGAGGCAGTCTTCTCTGACCTGGCCCAAGGCCACCATCTACTTCAAGGCTTCCTCCATCCCCTCCTTCACCTCCAGCTACAGATCACTTCCTTCTCTGAGCCTTGGTGGGGGACCAAGTCCATACCCCTTTTGGAGACCTACAAGGAACAGAAAACCCAGTCAGCAGTGGCTTAACTGAAGCAGACACCTGTTATCTCATTTAATAAGAAGACTAGGAGCCCAAGGACCCAGGACCGGCCAGAGGGCCGATGAGATCACTCAAGAGCCCAGTCTCTTCCCATCTCTTGGCTCCTCCCTCTTAAGCTGTTAGTTTTTTCATTTTCACACATCATCTCACGATCACAAGACAGCCATAGCAGTGGGGCATAAGTCCTCATACCATCTCCCAAAGGGGAAAGAAGGGGCATGAGCAAAACGCCTTCTCCTTCTGAGGCTCTGTCTTTCTTCCGGGAATTGAGGGCCCCAAGTAGATGTCCCCTTAGGTCTCTTTGTCCAGAAAGACTCTCAAAGAAGGATGGGATTGCCAGGGCTGCCTTAGACGTATGGCAACTCATCCTGGGGCTGAGAGAGGGGTCCCTCCCCTTACAACATCCCAGGGGAGTGGGTAGATGTGGGGAATGGCTGCTGGGCTTTGAAGCCGGCCAACCTTGACCATCTGTGTCCCCTGGCTGGTCAGTTCCTCGGTGCGCCTGCATCTCTGAAGCCCACATCCGTCCTGCAGACATCGCCAGTGGTGCCCCCACTTCCCTCTCCCAGGACTGCGGCACTTCCCATGGGGAGCTGAATAGACTCCATAAATGTTTTATAAATAAATGACAACCAATTTTTTTTTAAAGTTTGGTTTTATGGAGAGTTGTGGGGAGAGAATTTGGAAGAAATGTGTTTCATAGACTTCTGAAACAAATAGAGCCTGTGGCTCAGGAATTCTTTGCTGGGAACCCATGACTGAGTGTAGGGGGTTCCATGACCCCTGAAACTGGATGGGACATTTTGCATAAATGTGTTTATAAATTTGGGGTGGAGTGTATCTTTGGTTTATATTGCATCCGAAAAGGTTCTGGAAGACCAGGAAGCCCCACCTCAAATGGCCTGGGATCTCCAGTTACCCCTGGGCAAACCGGGAGACAGCATCCTACAGTGAATTGTAACCTAACTGGGCAGAGCACCCAGGGGACCCCATTCCCAGGACTTGTCCTCTCGTGGTCGCAGACTCTGCGTTCTGTGTTTAAGAGGCCAGTCTAAAGGGTGTTATTATTCTGTCTCCCACGGTGGCTCACCACCATCCTCCCCTGAGCAGTGGTCTGTGGGCTGCGTTACTCACTCGTGCCGACACACTGGACAGAGTGAGTGGTCACGTGGGTATGTAGAACTGAGACAGGAACCAGCCTAACGAGACAGGCTCGTCTGCAAGGCCCCTGGCCTAACAAGATAAGACCCCTAACCAACTGGCAAGCTAGGAGAATCAGACAGAGGCCACCAAAATCTGCACTCCACGGCCTCTGGGCTTTCCTGGGCTTACGCATACACCCTAGCACCCAGGAGTCCGTTGAAGGTGACCCTAGCCCCATTAGCATAGTAAACATCACACCCAGGGGTGGAGAGCTAGCATGCTCATGATACACAAATCACTTGTAGTAGCGTGCTATGTGACAGCACAGGTGCAAACACAACCCAGCCTCTGCAGGCCACGGCAAGGCCCTCCTCCCCAGCCTTTGCCTAATAGGAGCCCCATAATCCTGCTCCCTAATGAGCCCGTCACCTGCCCCTTTCCTTTCCACACCTGCTCCCTTGTGCCTCCCCTTTCTGTGCACGAGCTAATAAACTTTTACTTTTCTACTCCCCCTTCTTGTCTCTCTTGATTTCTATCCTGGGGGACAATAAGAACCCAAGGTGCCAGTAACAGACTGCTGGGGGCAGAGGAAAGGAGCTGTGGTGGAGGTAGAGCAGACGCCCACCATCCTGGGTTCCCCCACCCTGGGAGAGGAACAGAACAGGAGGTTTTCTCATAGATGCTGGAGCGGGTGAGCCACCTGTCAAATTCCAAGCCCCGGCAGAGCTAGAAGCTTGTGCATGGGCGGGGGGCACTGAGAGCAGACCCTGCTCTCTCTCTCGGTAGGTGGCTCCTTCCCATTCATCAGGATGGGGAGAAGGCTGCTGCAGAGTCAGCCTTGGGAGGCTGAGCGAGCAAGTTGGGGCACAGCACCCCACCGCCGTAATTCAGAGGGTGAGAGACCAGGCCCAGGGAGTGTTCACTGTTCAGCCTCCTGGGTTGGCACCCTGGTTAAGCCTTGGACTTGCTGTGTGATCTTGGGAAACTCGTTTGG
Organism: Equus quagga; assembly: GCF_021613505.1. Lineage (NCBI taxonomy): Eukaryota > Metazoa > Chordata > Mammalia > Perissodactyla > Equidae > Equus > Equus quagga. Next base: position 76,996,623 of record NC_060267.1, on the reverse strand, counting down.
CCTCTCTGGTTCTCAGTTGGTTTCTTTGAATGGAAAGTTGCAGGGTGGCCCTAGATCAGTGATTTTTATTATTGCTCCCAACAGGCTCTGATCATACAGCGGTAACTCTGGGCGGGCCACAGAGGCAGAGGGTCCAGGGAGCGGCATTAGAGGCCCGGAGGAGAGGGCCTGGGGGGACTAAAGGGAGGCCCCCAGGAAGAGGAAGAAGAAGGACCCCGGCCTCTGGACACCTCATACCTCTGATTCTCCAACATGGCCGCCCTTCAGAATCAGGGAGCTTTGTAAAGATCAGGAGTGCTCACCCCAGACCCACTGGCTGGAATCCTGCAGGGGCTGGAGCCCGGACCTTCAGAAAGCTCTGGGGGAAACTCCCCAGCACCAGCTGTTGGAGATGGAAGATCTGAGCCGACCCATTGTGCTGTTCACTGCCCTTTGCCAGCTGCAACGTGCACATTGTGGGTGCTAAATCGGGGAAGCAGTCTCCACTTCAAAGGGAAAGAAAATGCCTTCTGAAGCCAGGGATCTCTGAGAACAGTGGGGTCCAGACCCCAGCAGGGCCTCTGAGGGCCGATCGCCTGCTTCCAGCTGCTCTGAGCGGAGCGAGGGAGCGCATTCGGCTCACACACATCTGTTGAGCTGCGCTGCCAGTCTCCTCTGAGAGGCATCATTTCCAGAGCCACAAGTCTATGAAGATCTCGAGTGGAAAGATCACTATCATTTGGCTGGTGACAGACACAATACCGAGAACAGAGTACTTATTATCACTGGAGAAAAACATTGAATGGGTTTTTGAGTAACCGGAATGGCTCACACAGCGAGCAGGAATTCAGCATGGAATTTGGCTCCACTCCTCTCAGACGTGCCTGAGGCACTACTTACTGGTTTCTGAAATTTGCATTCCTCGATGGAGGATGTGGATGCAAAGAGCAGGCGGCTGATCTGAGGCGGGGAAGGGCTGGATTGGTGGTTGCCTAGGAAAAAACCAATCCTGGCTGGAATTGTTTAGTTACAATGGCAGTCTAAGTGGTTTGAGGAAAAAGGAAATTTACTGGCATAACGGGAGGCCTGAGTTATATCTGCTTCAGCGTCATAGGAGTCACGCTCCAGCTCCTGGTTCTGTTTTCCTCTGTGGGGGCTTCCGTCTTGGCCAGACGCTCCCAGTGTGGTGGCAGGATGGTCACCAATGGCTCCAGGCTGACGGCCTCCCAGCTGAGCTGCCCCACGGAAAGAACACCTCTTTGTCCTAGAAGATGCAGCAAAAGGATGAGGGCGGAATCTCATTGGCAGCCTTTGTCATCTGGACATCCCAGAACAGAGCGCAGCAGCCAGGCCTGGAGCTGAAAGGTGGGGTCAGCCCCACTCAAACCACGTGAACGGACAAGATGGAACAGCTGCTTAAGGGAAAGTTAGGGTGCTGTTATTAGAAGAAGGGGCCAGACGCTGGGAGCTCTTCCAGCCACCACAGCAGGAATGAAAACTGCTTGCTCTGCTTTTTCCATGTGCTATGTTCATTTCTACCACAGATTTTTCTAGTTGATTATTTCTTTACCTGCCTGTCTTTCCTGTTGGTTATGTGCTTTTGGGGAGCAGCTGTGACCCCTATCATCTTAACACTAGTAGTTCAAGGCCGGCTGTACAGTAGGGGCTTAATAAATCTTTGTAGAATGACATAAATAGCATGGAGCTGGGATTGGAGAATCTTGAGGTTTTTTGTTGCTGGTGCTTTTTTTTTTTTCGTGGTGAGGAAGATTGGCCCTGAGCTAGCATCTGTGCCAATCTTCTACTTTGTGTGTGGGACTCCACCACAGCATGGCTTGATGAGTGGTGTGTAGGTCCGTGCCTGGGATCCGAACTCACAAACCCCGAGACACTGAAGTGGAGCAGGGGAACTTAACCACTACGCCACCAGGCCGCCCCCTGAGTTTTTGTTTTGATTCTGTCCCTAACTTTCGTGTAAACTTCAAGCAGGGCCTTCTTCTCCTTGGGCCTCTTTCTAACGACTAGATGAGGCGTCAGCAAACTTTCTCCATAAAGAGCCAGATAGTAAATATTTGAGGCTGTGGGCCGTATGGTCTCTGTTACAATTATTCAACTCTGCCACTGCTGCACGAAAGCAGCCCAAGACAATACACAAACGAATGGGCATTGCTGTTTTCCAGTAAAATTTTATTTGCAAAAACAGGTGATGGCCCCAATTTGGCCATCTAGCCATAGTTCGCCACCTTTCTAGCAAAGGATTGTTTCCTTTAGCTATTGCTCTGTGACAGACCACTTGAAAATTTAGCAGCTTAGAACAACAGAAATCCTTTATTTTGCCCGTGAATCTGCGGTTTGGGCAGGCTTGTCAGATACAGCTTGTCTCTGCTCCAGCTGGGAAGCCCAGCTGTGGCTGGAGGGTGACACGGTTAGCAGCTTGGGGCTGGCTGTCGGCTGGGCACCCAGCTGGGGCGGTTGGCCAGGCCCCTGACACCTCATGTGGGCTTCTCCACGGGGCTAATTGTGCTTTCCCACAGGGTGGCAGCTCTGTTCTGCAAGGAAACCCTCCAACAGAGGAGGAGGCAGAAGCCGTCAGGGTCTGAAGGCCTGAGTTGAGAAACCGACACCGACACAGTGTGACTTCCACCATCTGCCATCGGCCAGGCAGTCACAGAGCCCCCCGGATTCAAAGGGAGGAGAGACACCGTGCCTGCCTCTTCACAAGAGGAACATCAAAGAATTTGCAGCCGTACATGATCTATGACAATGACGTCAGGGTCTGCCGGTTCCGATGTTCCATGGTTTGAAGACTCAACAGTCTGACCTTGGATTCTAGGGGCTCCTGGCTAGTTCCCTAAACTGACTCTCTTAGAGAGCATCCCATCCCCCATCCCTGCATCCCTCAGGCCCCTTGACCTTTACAGGGTCCCTATGATCTATCCCCCCTCCATCCCCACGGCCACCACTCAGAGCAGCCTGAATGTTGCATGGCCTCCTCACTATGCCTTGGGTCCCAGTCTGTCCACAATGCTTCCAGGGTCATCCTCCTGAAGCACTGCTCTAGCACTGGCCCCACGGGCTGGAGAACAAAACCCCAGACTGGGCTCCACTTCCTGTTCCAGCCTTACTTCTGAAGACTTTTCTCACACGGAGAAGTCACGTCCTTTGCCTCAAATGTCTAATTCTCTCTCCCACCCCCTTACTATGGAAATGTAACCCAGCCATTGAGGGCCGGCTTCCCGAAGCCCCCTGATGCTTTTCTAATTCTCTCACTCGAATTGTATTGTACTCATCACAAGGTGTAACGTTTAGGACAACCTTACCTTATCTTTTGTGCTGTTCTTATCCTGCACTGTACGCGGGGACCAGGCCTTATTCATCTCTGTGGCCTTATATGCAGACGGTACTTGGTTAGAGCCTGGGGAGCGGAAGTGAACAGAAATACAGACCTCAGCCTCCTTGCACCCGTGTCCCCTACCTCCCCAGTCTGGGCGGTTCCAGGAACCAGGGTGGCGACTTGCCTGGCCGACCAAGGCTGAGTTGGGAGACCAAGAGATCAGCCTTCTTCCATGTCTCTTGAATCTGGTTCCAGGCTACCACCCAAAGCAGCTCATCTTTCCCGCAAAGGCTGGTGCACACAAAGAGGTCCAACCCCGGCTGATTCCAGAACCCTGCTAGAGAAGACTGAAGAGATGCCTGCCCTATTAGACGGAGTTTCCTTCTCAGCTTGGTTCATTGCCCCAGCGAACTGGATGCTTGCTTCTAGCCTATGCCTTAACGTTTATACCTAACTCTGGCCCCTTCCCAGCCCAGAACACTTCAGTGGCAACCCATGGTCCTCAGGATGACATTAGTTACTTACCCTCCAGCTCCTTATCCTTTATGATCTGTCCCTTGCCTACTTATCCAACTTCATTGAGGTCAAATCTCTCTCCTTGAATGAGCTTCTCCTTATCCCATTATGTCACAAACTTTAGTGACTCTGAATTATTTGGAATCTCTGAAAAGATGGTGCCTCTTCGATGCCTTGGGACCTTTGCCTAGGCTCTTTCCTCTTCCTAGAATGTCCTCCTTGCTCTGTCTAATTAAGAATCAACTCTAATGCCACCACCTCCATGAAGCCTTCCCTCCTTTCCATCCTCATCCCCCAGCTGGGTTAGGATGCCCTTACTCTGCTCCCATGGTCCCCAGTGCCTGGCTATAGCAGCTATCACCTTATGTGGCTGGCACTCTTTAAAACTGTCTGTTCCCCAAGAGGCTATTATCTCTTAGAGGTCAGAAATTTGGGCTTTTTTCCTCTTCTAATGCCAATGCCTGGCGCTGAGCCTGGCATATACCTGGCATTCAGCATATGTTTACTGGATGCACAAATGATTGCTCATTACTCTTTAGACAATTTTGAAAATAAACCTTCAAAGAAGAATAAACCTTAAGAGTCAAATGACACACTGGGGGAAGAAAGCCTAAACGGTTGTTACATATATGATAAAGAATTAATATATCTATATTACAAAGATTTTTTTATAAACCAATAAGGAAAAACTTAACCTCCAAAGAACATTAGGCTGAAAACATGACCAAAAAAGAAGAAACACAACTGGCCAATAGACAGATGGAAAAAATGTCCAAGAAAGCCTTAAAATTAAGCGTTATAGCATTTCATGTTTCATATTAGGAAACATGAAACATGGGAATATTTGGTTTTAATGAGGCTGTGAGGAATGGGGCACTTTCATCCACTGCTGGTAGCATAGTCCTGAGCTCATCTTTACCGTATGTTCTAAAAGTCTCTTATTTATTTATTTATTTTGTTTTGGTTTGGGGTTGGGTTGGGTTTTTGGTTTTGTGGGTTTTTTTTTTTTTTTTTTGGTGAGGAAGACTGGCCCTGAGCTAACATCTGTACCGATCTTCCACTATTTTGCACGTGGGATGCCACCACAGCGTGGCTTGATGAACTGTGTGTAGGTCTATGCCCAGGATTTGAACTGGTGAACCCCAGGCCACCAAAGCGGAGCATGCAAACTTAGCCACTACACCACCGGGCTGGCCCCAAAAAGTCTTTTAAATGTGCCGGCTCTGGAAACCAACTATTTTACTTCTAGATTTTGTTTTTTTCCCGAGGAGTTAATCAGTAATATACACATCTTCACAAACAGCTCTCATTAATTCCTCATTATTTTCTGATCGCTCTGCCTCCGAGAACAGCCTGACATTACAGTCATAGGAGCTGACCGTATCTTACCCCTAATTTAGGGACAAGAGCAGAAATTCTCTAGTGGGGCAGTGGTTGGATTATTGGCCACCAGCCTGTGGGGAGCATTTCTAGGGTTGCTGTAATAAAGCTGGCCATCACTGGTGTAGGGTCAACCAGTTCATCATCCGCTGTCCCATTTGGAAAACACCCAGCACTGTCTTCAGAGATCATTTGGGGAGGGGAATTTGGGCTTGGCAACCAGAAAGGGGAAGTGTTTACTGAGCACCTTCTATAGGCCTAGAAGTGACTTAGATGACCTTAATTGGTCTCCTGTTGGGTAGCCATGACTAACTCTGTTTCGCTGATGGAAAAGCTGAGTGTAAGGAGCAAAGTTAGATATGAACCGGGTCTGGCCTCTCTCCCAAGCCCGTGAAATTTTCCACTAGAGCGCCATAGACCAGTCCTGCAAATGTCTAGCCCTTGAGGGTGCCACTGGTTGTTCAAGCAAAGGAGATTGAGTGTAGCTTTTCTGACTGCTCTTCATTAAATGGCATTGAGTGAAATATTCTACGACACCCGCGTTTGGTATCTTTGCCCAGGTACAGAGTAATAGCCCATCATCCAAATAGAGGGAAATTAATCTGATTCAGAGCATGCCAGAGTGTAACAGGCTGCTGAACGGATTGTCGCTCAGGGTAATTTTCTCCAAGCAAGTTCGCAATCAGAGTACCTGGACACGTTGTGGTAGTTGACTGAGGACAGCTTGCCCCGTCCTGGCAGCTTGGAAGTCCCTCTGAAATGATTCATTTTTGCACATTCGATAAAATAAACACACAAGCTCCATGGCACCTGCATCCACGTCGTAAGAAAATAATGACGATTTGGCTGATGGCTCCATCCGTCCCCTGGAGCCAAACGCATTGGTTTTTCATCCTTGACAGGAGCCCTGTGATGGCTTCAGAGAACCTGAACTGGGATCTGTGCCTGGGGTAAAAGGAGGGGCGGAAAAACCATCAGACGGGTTGGAGGTGACTCCCTGGGTCTTCCATCTGTTCTGTTGTTGTTTTTTGGGGATTGGTTCAATTCTCAATTAAACTTTAAAAAAAATATTTGGTTTTGGTTTGTTGGAGGTTCAACAAATACACGTAGTTCCTTTGGGGATTGTCTGTTTGTTTAGGTTTGTTTTCGCTTGCTTTAAGTTCAGATGCCTGCTTTGAGGGTAGGATGAAATATAATGATCCACAGACATACACCCAGCAAGACAGCAGAGGAATAGAATTTTTTTTTTTTTTTAAGATTGGCACCTGAGCAAACAACTGTTGCCAATCTTCTTTTTTTTTTTTTCTCTCCTGCTTTTTCTCCCCAAAGCCCCCCAGTACATAGTTGCGGATTTTTAGTTGTGGGTCCTTCTAGTTGTGGCATGTGGGACGCCGCCTCAACGTGGCTTGATGAGCAGTGCTACGTCCGCGCCCAGGATCCAAACCAGCGAAACACTGGGCAGCCTGCAGCAGAGCGCACGAATTTAATCACTCAGCCACGGGGCTGGCCCCACGAGGAATATAATTTTAGCCCTTCATAAGAAAAATCAAATTACACAACTCACATCAGCTGTCTCATTTATCCTCTTGGCGTTCATGTTTATCACCGTTCTACACACGGGGAGTTTATCAGAAAAAATAACTAACTGACTTGGGACTTGTCCCATGTTATATCCAGTGGTTCTCAGTCTTGTCGGGTGGAGTTGGGGGCAGGCCACTTGGAGGGTTACAGACTTAAAAGAGTCACATAAAGGGAGCAGTAATTACTAGACGACAGCAGTCAGAGTGGGAGGACATTTCAGAGCATCGTTAAAGGAGCTGGTTATCACACTGTTTCCTGGGACAAGCCACCCCCTGCCGCTATGCCCTTCACCAGGTCAACCTCTTTAGCGCCCTTAGATGTGCAAGCCCTGCGATCTCCAGTGCAGTAGCTACTAGCCACACGGGGCTCTTGAGCACTGGAAATGCGGCCGTTCTGAATTGAGGTGCACTCTAAGTACAAAACACCCATGGGATTTTGAAAATTAAGTAAAAAAGAAAGAAGGTAAAAATATCTCAAAAATAATTTTTTTCTATTGACGACATGTTGAAATGACATTGTGGATCTATTGGGTTAAATAAAACATAGTATCAAAATTAACTTCACCTGTTTTATTTAACGTCTTTCAATATGGCTACGAGAAAAGTTAAAATTCTATGTGTAGTTCACGTTATATTTCTATTGGGCTGTGCTGCTCTGGAGGCCAGGTTCTCCTGTGTTCCAGAAAAGACAGCCTCCCTGAACCTGGCTTAATGTTGCCTTCACTTCTTATCTCCTAACAGGGTAACGCACGGGACAGTTCCTGAAGATCTCGTATGATTCAAGACAGACCCTGACCCTGGAAAACGGGTCCTTTCAGTTTACCTGCTAAACAGGTGCCCCTACGAATCAACAGCATAAACCTAGGATCCAGTTCATCCCAGCCCCTTCCAGTTTAGAAATCCTTCTTTTCACCATAGTTTTTTTTTTTCGCTTTAGGGGAATTTCATTATTCCAAAATTGGCACACAGAATGAAAGCTTAATTAATATGTCTTATATCACAACATTTGTAGGTCACAAAATTCAGATCAACATTCAATGTGTCCTTGGGGTGCCGGGAGAGGGGTGCCCTGCTCCGCTCTGCATCTCGTAACCACTCAGTGTCCCACCACAGACAAGATGGAGCAGCGTCTTTTCTCAGTTGTAACAAAAACAACTTCCCCTAGTGATTAAAGCTTTGCCCCACACAAGTAGACACAGTCCAGTGGTCGAGAAATGCTGAATTAGGCAGGACAGGGGACAGGACAGAAATCCCCCTTCACCCCCAAGCTCACATATAATAGCACCGGTGTTCTAGCGCCCCTGTTACTCAGAGACCACCAGATTGGGAAGGGGCCTCAGAAATTGTCAGGGTCAGCCCCCATCCCATGCAGGGGTCTTGACAGCAGCCATCTGGCCTCCGCTGGAACCCCTTTTGTAACAGACAGCTCCCCCCCTACTCCAGGAACTCAGGTGGCTGGGTTTTTCTTTGCTGTTTTTTGGTGGGGTTTTTTTTTTCCCCCAGCTCTGACTGTATAAAGTTCGTGCTTATATTGAAAAAAAGTGGTCAGACGTTCACTCTGCCGTGACCTCAAAGAAATCTAGAGTTCAAAGCAGCCCCCCCTCCCCCAACAAGGATGAGTTTGAATGCAGGCTCAGTTGTCTATGTTTTTTCATGCTTCATAACCAATTTCAGCATCCATTGCCTCCTCTCAAAAGAGGAAGGAGGAGGGTGGAGAAGACCGAGCTCACTGAGATGTTGTAAAGAGATGAGAGAGGAGAAAGGGCTCTCTGGGTGCTCAGGGCCGCCTGCATGCTGGTCTCTTCGTCTGGATTCAGAGCGCTTATTTCTGTAAAACAGCCAGGGGCTGCTTTGCAAGTGCCCGGCAAGCTCTCGTGTCCACAAAGATGCAGTGGCAACGACTGGGAGCCTTGTTCTCTTCTAGGCATTTACAAACTGATCTGTTCCCGTGTTTGCAGGTGTAGAAGGTAAGCAGCTGAGTGATGGTCCCTGGGCGAGGACTGGGATCCAGGGCAGGCTTTGTGTCTGGAGGAAGAGGGTGGAGTGAGGAGGAGGGTGCCCAGAGTCCCGTGGGAGAGCAGGGCTGGTGCATGGTGTCTACAGACTTCAAAGAAACAGCAAAAACTGAGAGAGTGGGACAGAAAGAGCACTTGATTTGGAGGAAAACAGACATGGGTATAAATTCTAGCTCCGTCACTAACCAGCTGTGTGACCTTGGAGAAGTCACGTCGTCTCTGATCCTTCCTCTTTCATCTATAAAACGAGAATAATAATACCCACCTGGCAGCATGAAGTCGCACTTCCATGTGTAGCATCTGGAGCCAGATTGCAATTTATTAGCCATACGACCTTTGGAAACTGGTTTTGTAACAGGTTTATGGAGATATGATTGACACAAAATAAACCACATGCAGTCAAAGTGTACAATTTTATAAGTTTTGATGTATGTAAACACATGGGAAACCATCACCACAACCAAGATAAGGAACACGTCCATCACCTCCAAAAGCTTCCTCGTGCCCCTACTCACCCCCCACTTAAGGTTCATCCCCAGAAAACCACTGCTCCACTTTCTGCAGAATAGATTAGTTTGTGTTTTCTTTGCTTAGTTTTGGACAGTTTCTATTGATAAGTCATCAAGTTCACTAATCTTCACTGATATCTAACATGACTGTTGTCTGACGTATTTTTGTCTCTGACATTGTAGTTTTCATCTCTAGAACTTCAATCTGGGTGTTTCTGTTTTTTTTAAGTCTTCCTTGTATCTACTTAACACATCTAACCTTTCCTCTAGCTTCTAGAACATACGAAATAAAGTTGTAAAGATTGTTTTAATGTCCTTATCTACTAATTCTTTCATCTGGGTCAGATTTGATTGATTTTTCTCCTTATTTTGCTGCTTTTGCATGCCTACGCATTTTTTATTGGATACTAGACATTGTACATCTTACCTTGCTGTGTGCTGGACATTGTTGTACTAAACAAACAAATAAATACATTGGAATAGAGACCATTCTAATTTAGTACACTTAGAACCAGAAATGATAAAATGCATTTCCAGCTTTTTACACCTTTAGCCCATCCACGTCAACATTTTCTCTGACCAGGTCATAGGTAAACATTTCTAAAATATATTTTTGAGCTGTTTTTCAGCATGTGGTCCAGTTATCTGGATGCAATGTGGCCCCTTCAGGGCTTTCTTGTAAGTTTCGTTTGACGTGATCAGTGCAGTATTAGTCTGTATTAGTAATTACTAATTACTGTATTGCTACTGTATAGTCTGTATTGCTGTATTAGTAATTAGTGCTAGTTTTCTCCCCTCATGAGGCAGTTCCCTTCCTAGGCCTTTAACACATGCCCCACAAATTATGAGCGTTTTCCACTCCGGCTGTTGGGAACAGGCACTATTCCCAGCCCAGTGTGAGCTCTCAGCAATGTTGTCTCTAATTCTTTCGAGTGGTTCTTCCTCCGGCGCCAGCGACACATGCTCTTGTCAGTAAACTGAATACTTGTGACTGACCCTTTGCAGGGCCCCAGAGTTCTCTCTCTGTCAAGTTCTCTTCTCTCAGGTGCCCTGCTCTGCAAACTCTAGCCACCTTGATTTCCTTGGACTCCCAGTTCTGTAGCCTCAATTCAAGGAGGCTGCTGGGCTCGGCTGGCGTCCCGCCATCTGCACGGTGGACTGGAAACTTCCTCCAGGCAGTGAGCTGGAACATGTGAGAGTCTCACCTCATTTGTTTCTCATCTCTTGGGGTTCACTGTCCTTCGTTGACCAGCATCCAATACCTTGAGGGCTATTGCTTGGTTTTCCAGTTGTCTCAGGAAGCAGAGTAAATCGGATCCCTGTTTCTCCAGTTTGGCCAGAAGTAGAAGCCAGGAGAGTTATTCAAATTCTCTGCCACTCAATTTCCTCGCCTATAAATGAGAAGAATAATAGTACCCATGACAAGAGCTGTTGCAAGGATTAAATGAGCTAATGTTTGATCCGTGACATGGTAATTGCTCAATACGTAGATGCGATCATTGTTATTGTTATTATTATTATCATTATCATGATCTCTGGATAGGCTTCTGGAAACTGAAACTCCTGAGTTTTCAGTCCCAAACACAGCACCCGGCACTTCCTTGGTATTAAATATTTGTCTCTTTACTTCTCCATCCCAGATCCCTCTAGCGGATAACCACTCATCCTCTCACTTGGGAGCAGGCAAAGAATGACCTTTGAGATCTTTAGCAGCCATAATTCCTCTGCCTCAGAGATCTAATTGATATTCTCATGGAGCAAATTAGCATTTGCAGCAGACATATTTCACTCCAGATTTATTATGCTCCCTAAATTAATGTAACAAGGATATTCTGAAGAGCAAAGCAGAGTTTAATTCATACGAGACTGGAGGTCAGTCTGAGTTAGCTGGAGGAATTCAGGACAGAAAAGAAAGAGTGCACAGTCATGCGCTGCTTAACAACAAGGATACATTCCGAGAAATGCGTTGTTTGGCGATTCTGTCGTTGTGCGAACATCAGAACGCACTTGCACAAACCGAGATGGTACAGCCCACTACACACCCAGGCTGTAGGTCCTAATCTTATGGGACCACCATCGTATATGCGATCTGTTGTTGACCGAACCGTCGTCATGCGGTGCACGACTGTCTTCCAGTCTTTCCTAGACTCATCACATGGGCAAAGGGGACAGAGACTCAGCTCCTAAAGAAAGGAAAGAAATATATCTGGGATATGCAGCTGAAAAAAAAGAAAATAGCAGCCCAGCCCCTCAATCCCCTTAACCTCTGGCCTTCAGACATCCTTCCTCTGCGTTGATGTGCTTGGTATCGGATGTGATGTTCGTATCTCTTCATGGACCAGACACCTGCCTGGGTCGTCCTGGAGGACGGGGGGAAGCCAGCAGGTTGAGGCAGGTCGCAGGGTGTCACCTGAGCAAGTGGGATGTGCTCCACGGCAGCCTCAGACAAAATCTACACTTCAGTCTTCCTGTAAGACCTCTCCCTTCCGCCTGCTTCGATCATCAGAAATGGGGTCTGCTCCCACTGTTCCGTCCTGCCCAAGTGGTGCAGGGACTCACGTCTCAGGGGCTTTTTAATGCCCCCAAACACTCCCTTTAGAAGCAGGAGCCATTTGTATCTATTCAACTGCTTTACCTTCTTTAGGAAAAGTGGATTTATCGTCATTAAGAGTTAAAATTCTCGTGCTCGAATCAGCAGCAATGACTGGGTGCACGTACCTCATAATCGTACTTGCGATTCATTAACAAACTGGCCTTTGCCCCTTTTCTCATCTCTGAAAGCAAGAGAATCACAGAATTTCCCCAAATGTCTCTCCACTAAAATGGACTAAGTCTGATCCCAAAGGGTGCGGTCGGGTCGATGGGGTACGAAAGAACCCATGACGTTCACGGAGCCTGTCTGCGCTGAAACCTAGGGCCGTAATTTGGGGTCGCATTAATTCTTTTTTTCAGCAGTTATTAAGAAAAGATCTAAGATAACCTTTACTCTCAAAGGACTGCAGTTCAATCAAGGGTAAGACGAGGACATCAATAAGTGGAATTCATGGTAGAAAATGCTTAGGGTGAGAAAGTTGTACGGCACAGTGGTTAAGATTTAGAACCTTGGAGTCAGACTTGAGTTCACCTACTAGTTGACCTTGACTAGCTGTGTGTCCTTGGGAAAGTCATTTGATTTCCTGAGCCTTGCTTGCCCCCTTTGTGTAACGGAGATAAGAGAACAGTTGCGTGAACTGAATGAGCGGACGTATGTGCTTAGTACGTTGCTCCGTCAGCACTCAGTCAGTGTTAGCTATTACGAGTAATTGTTTTTTTCAGTCCGGAGAAGGACGAGACCTTAGGCAGTTTCCCAAAACGGGGAGCAGCCACTTAGCGGCTCCCTGGACCAAAGAGAGGGTGGGGCTTTGGAAGCTGGACCATTCTGCTTCTACTCTTTGCAGGCCAAAGGTTTCAAGGAAAATTCAAAATGGTTCTACGTCCATCTGGAGGCCTGAGCAGCCTCGGTGTGGGGTACAGAAGCTCTGCAGTCCCCTGCCCTTCTTCCTTTATGCTCCTTGACAATCACATCCAGCCCTGGAGTTTGAACTCCCACCTGAGACGCTAAGATTTCATATTTCCGGACAATACAGCTTGTTCTAAACTACGTGTTCCTCTCTCTGTGGCTGCAAACTCCTTTATGGATGGCATCATCCTTCTGGGGATTGAAGCCAGAAACCTTGGTGACATCCTTGACGCCTTCCTTTTCTCTTTTTCATCCTGCCCATTCCCTCATTCTTACCCCATGCAATCCATCACGTCTTGTCCATTTCATCTGCTAAATATTCCCCGAGTCCAGGCACACAGCCACAGCCTTGCACAGATCATTGTCATCATCTGTCCCTGGATGGGCTGTGACAACCCCCCGCTGGTCCCTCCCCTTCTGCCTCGTCCATCGTCAGCCCATTCTCTGCTCTGCAGTGAGGATGACTGACATCCACCCACAAGTCTGTCCTGCTGAAAGGTCTTCCAGGGCCCCCTACACGACCTCTTTCCTACCAACCTTTGTCCAGTCTTGCCTTCTTTTCTAGCAGATCCAAATTTTGCTTGGCGTGATAATGTGTTCAGTCAAAAATCTTACTTTCTAGACTCTCTTGAAGCTTTATGACCAGGTTTTGGTCAAGGAGATGTAAGCAGAAGTCTATGGAGTGGGGCTTCTAGGAAGCTATGGTTTTCCTGATAAAAAGGGATGGATTCCACTGGCACAAAGCATCATGTTCTCTTTCCTCTTTCTGTCTGGCACACAGATTGATGCCTGGAGGAGGGTGAATCAGGTTGACCCAGGAAGGTGAAAGTCGTCCATTCAGGTCGGTGGAGCAGGAAGCTAGAAGGAGCCGGTTTTCTCGATGACTGCCTGGACCAGCCACAGTAACCTAGGACCGTCTAGCTCCTTATTGCATGAGGAAAATAAATCTTTATTTGGTTAAGTAATTGCAGCTAGGTTTCTCTTACTGAAGTCAGACTCAGTCTTAACTGCTACACCCTCCCGTCAACTAGAGGAGCAGTTTCCAAGCTTTAGTGAGAGTCCAGATCACTGGGGCACTTGATACAAAGTCAGAGCGGGGACCCCACCCCAACAGAGTCTCTCCTAAGTGGACCTGCTGTGGGGACCTGTGACTGGTATTGTTTAAAAGCAGCCCAGGATTTCCTGTTATGTATGTTCCACGTAAACAATTAGAGAAACACCAAATTCTGGAAATTACACTTAAACAAGGAAACACACAAATTCTGGATGTACGAGGAATTTTATGAACTAGCCTCTGCAGCTTCTCGAGCTTCATCTCTGGCCATTCCCACTGCCTATACTTGCCCAGAACATACCATTCAGTGGCTTTGCTTATGCTGTTTCCATGTCTATGAAGCCCTTCCCACCTTTCTGGACCTGGATCCTTCCCCATCCACAAGATGCAGCTCAGGTACCACCTCACCTGGGAAGCCTTTCATGAACCCTCAGGCTGTGCTTGTTGTCCGTCATTGAGGAGCCCTTGAAAAGTTCTGGATGGAGAGAAAGTTCTGGAAGATGGGAGAAGGCTACGTATGTATGGTCAGATTTGCATGTCCACCTGCTTCCAATACTTTGGCTTGAATGGAGGTGGGAGGGTCGGAAAGAAGCCTTTGGGGGAGTTTTAAATTTTATTGGTCTTAGTTTCAGTCCTCCTCTTATAATAACTCCTAGAGTCTGGACTCTGCAGCCAGTGTTGAACGCCTGCCCCAGAAATTCATTAATTTTAGTGGGCTGTTTTCGCCTTTTCACTTTTCATTTACATTTCAAGAGTTAGATTCAACACCAACGTAATAGAAGCAATCAGATAGGCCCCAGTGGAAAGCAGGAGCATCTAATTAAATCCTGATATTTGCAGGTCTAGCTCTCAAGGGAGGAAAAAACACTGACTCGTTGGATATTTATGGAGCTCATTTGTTCATTCAATCATGCATTCACTCCTCAGTTCACTCCTTCACTCTGCACTGACAAGATTCTCTTGGTTACAAGTAAAGAAACACAACTCGAGGCGTCTTCAGTCAGAGAACGGGAATTCATTGGCTCATGTACCTGGACAGCCCAAGAATTCAACTAACGTCCCATACCGGGGGCTTAAATTATGTTTCCAAGTGTCTGTCTTCCTCCTCCTCTTTCCCTCTTTTTCTTTTTCCCTTCTCCCACTTCTCATCTTCCCATCCTTCAGTCGGTTCTATGTTTGTGTCAAGTAAAAGAGCCCCCAGTAGCCTTAAACCAACATCCCAGCAGCTTAACAACCCAGGGAAAAGAGGCTTATTGCTGGCACCCACCAAAAAGCCCAGAGAGGACTCTGATCTGGTTCGTGTCACGTGTCCTTGCCTAAAACCAATTTCTGTGGCCAGAAGTTTAGGATACTCTGCTTAGCTAGGCCTGGGACACATGGTTGGGGTGGAGAGTGTGAGGGACCAAGTTCAGCTCCATTAATCACAGGGAACGTGTACAGAATACTGAGGAGACATGACCAACACATTCTATCATCCCATTCATCCACCCATCTGTCTGCCCATCTACCCATCCATCCACCCACCCTTCTATCCATCGATCCATTTATCTATCTAATCACAGGAGTTGTATACAGGATACTGAGGAGACACAACCAACAGATTCTACCATCCCATTCATCCACCCATCCACCCACCCATCCACCCATCCATCCACCCATCTACCCATCCATTTATCCATCCATCCATCCATTCATCCACCCATCCACCCATCCGTCCATCTATCCACCCAACTACCCATCCACCCATTAACCCATCCACCCATCTACCAATCCATTAATCCACCCATCCATCCATCCATCCACCCACCCACCCATCCACCCATCTATCCATCCATCCATCTATCTATCTTATCACAGGAATTGTGTACAGGATACTGAGGAGACATAACCAACAGATTATACCATCCTATTCATCCACCCACCCATCCATCTATCCATCCACCCATCTACCCATCCATCCATCCACCCATCCGTCCATTCTTCCATCTACCCATGGCTCCATCCATCCATTGGTGCATCTAACAGGCATTTATTTAGAGCTTTGTCTATGCTCAGCACTGCCCAGGCACTCATATACTGGTCCTCTATCATACAACTAAAGGGCAGGATCAGGGCTTAGCACAAAGCTGGGCCCAAAGCAGGTGCTCAGTAAGAGTTTGAATGAATTAATAGATGACCCTCGGTCTTAAGCCTGGGTCACTAGGACAATGATGATGCCCTTGATGGAACAGCGTGTAGGCAGCAAAGGTGGTTTTGGTCTGAAAGGGGGTTTGTGGTAAAGTGCTTGAGTGTCTCACGTTGTCCCCACAATTGATGGTACGCTACTTCTCCCCTGGCAGAAGGAGAGCCAGGCAAAGGAAGGAATTATGTCCTGCTGTGCTCTGCCAGTCTCCAAAGCTGGGGACTGAGACAATTATTCTGAGCCATCAAATGAATAAACATTATGGAATGAAGGTCAGCAGGGAGATGTGACAGGTTTAAATGGTGATCCAATATGCTGGGCTGCTTTTGGGAGCCCTAGTCAACAGACAGGATGGAGGGCCTGGGAGGGTAAGATCCCACCGGCCCCGGTGCTCATAAGCCAGTGACTACATTCCTCATTTCCTTCCTCTCCCTCAGGGAGTGCTCCCAGGGAAGCGAAGGACGCTGCCTTGCTCTCTTTTGGATTGTAATGTCCACCAGCATTTGAATCGTGTCAGTGGGCATTCTGTGAATCCACCAGTGATGGGAAATGTCCCGGTGAGGCAAAGGTGGACTTCGCTATAAGAACATCCACGCCCATGCTTGCCACTCTCTCAGCACTACATAACGTCAGCTCCATAGGCTGAGTGGGGTGGGAGCTTGGATGGAGTTGGTTGAAGGGCGGGATTTTTATGAGCATCCTCAACTTTTAGTGCATTCATTCATTTCTTCAATTGTCAATTCACTCATAAATTTCTTCCTTCATTCATTCACTCAACAAACATTGGTGAGACAGATCATGAATGCCACCCCAGAACCCTTCTTACTGTCTCTGCACTCCACACCCGTCCTTATCTGTGATTTCCCTCGCGACAGTCAACATTCCTGGCCCTTTTTAGGATGTCCTTGGGAATTTACATCCTCCCCACCCCCAGGGTGCGTTTCACCAGTGACTGAGGAGTGAGGGAGTCAGACCCCTGGCCCAGATACCCAGTCTCCAATCAGGAAAACTGTGAAGTGTGACTTACACCCACCTCAGGATCCCCCGCAGGATCAGCTTGGAGCTGCCCTCTGGGGGATTTTGTCTGAAATGACATCCGTGCCCAGAGGGCGGGGACCAGGGCCAGGCAAGCAAAGCACTTGGGACAGAATTTAAGGGGACACTCACTCTCAGGCTCATGCGTGAACCTCTGCACAGCTTGCATCCTGGGCGCTGCCCTCGGCTCCCCCAGCCCTGGCCCTGCTCGCTGGCCCTGCTCCTCTTCCTCATCTGCCGTGGACTGGGAGTCAAGAAATTGCAAAGAAACGGCAACTGACTAGCAACTCCCAATGTAGTCCCTCCCAACTTCTTACTAAATCTTTACGACGAGGCAGAAAAAAAGAAAAAGGAAGTTCCAACTGATGTGGAAAACTAAGATGGACTCAAATTAAGGGCAGACTCTGAGACGAACTGACGCTAATTCAAGGCTGCTGGTGCAGGTGGATTGGGCAAAACCTACCCAGGCTGGGGCCAGCCCCATGGCCGAGTGGCTAAGTTCGCGCACTCTGCTTCGGTGGCCCAGGGTTTCCTGGGTTCGGATCCTGGGTGTGGACATGGCACTGTTCATCAGGCCACGCTGAGGCGGCATCCCACATGCCACAACCAGAAGGACCCACAACTGAAATATACAACTATGTATTGGGGGGATTTGGGGAGAAAGAAAAAAAGATTGGCAATAGTTGTTAGCTCAGATGCCAATCTTTAAAAAAAAAAAGCCTACCCGGGCTTAAACTCAAGGTATACTCTCCTTTCAGTGCAAAGAGACCACCAGGTGCGGCATGCCATAAAGAACCTCGCAAACCTGGGGACCTTGTTAAAATGCAGATTCTGATTCAGCAGGTCTGGGGTGCGGCTGAGATTCTGCATTTCTAGGGAGCTGCCAGGGGATGCAGCTGGACCACACCTTGGATAACGAGGCTTTGGACCGTTAGAAGCACCCGCTGAGCAAGGGCGGAAGACCCCATCGGAGCCGAAGCCTGCTGGAATCAGGGAGGTGAATTGAAAGCCTGCTGGACTGTTTTGTGTTTGTTGTCCGCAGTATTGGATGGCCCTTCGTGCAGGACAACATTCCTCTCCGGCCCCAGGGATGTGAGGGCTTGGTCCCATGACTGGCTCTGGCCCGGGGCTGTGGTATCACTTCTGCAAGATGCTTTCAGAGGAGGGCGTGCTCCTTTTTCGCTCCACCGTAAGGCTGGCTGTGCCGCTTCCCGGCCTTCTCTCCTCTGCTCTGTAACGCGGGGTACCTTTGCTAGTCGTTCCCTCTGGTTTTGCCATTTGTCATTGAATGTTTGTGTCCTCCCCGAGATTCATGTGTTGAAACCCTAATACGATGCTATTTGCTGGTGGGGCCTTTGGGAGGCAATTAGGGTTATATTAGACCATGGGGGTGAGGCCTCCTTATAAAAAAGAGGAAGAAGTGAGATTTCTCTCTCTGCCATGTGAGGACACAGCAGGAAGGCAGCCTTCAGCAAGAACTGGCTACGCTGGGGCTGGCCCGGTGGTTGGCCGGGTGCAATGGTTAAGTGTGCATGTTCCACTTCAGCAGCCTGGGGTTCCCTGGTTCAGATCCCAGGTGCAGACATGGCACCGCTTGGCAAGCCATGCTGTGGTAGGTATCCCACACAGAAAGTAGAGGAAGATGAGCATGGATGTTAGCTCAGGGCCAGTCTTCCTCAGCAAAAAGAGAAGGATCGGCAGCAGATGTTAGCTCAAGCCCAATCTTCCTCAAAAGCAAAAAAAGAACAGGCTATGCTGACCCCAGTCTCACACCTCCAGCCTCTGAACTGCGAGAAGTCGATTTCTGTGGCTCAAGGCACCCAGTTAGTGGTATTCTGTTTATACCGCCCGAACGAAGACAACGTTAGTGGGCCGTGGAGTGAGGCCGCAAGGCTGGAGGAAGGGAGAAGGGTCTTTCTTGCTCGCTGTTTGCCTGCTGTTCCTGTCAGTGCTGCCATAGCAACAGCCCTTGGCCCTGAGCTAACAGCTGGGTCCAGTTTCCAGGTGTTCAGGCTCCCACAGCCAGCCCCCGTGCACCCCCCAGGGTGCCAGCAGCAGCTTCCCTCCCCAGAGGTCTGGGCGCCAGCTCTGTGCAGCCCTGCCTCCAGCCGCCAGGCTCTGACAGCCCCAACCGCTGTCCTCTGCTCCCCCAGCCCTGGGCTGGTCTTTGCACCCTGCTGGACTCTCTCTGCGTTGCCTCACTGTTCTCTTTGACTTGTCCGTCCTTGAGTATGCATTAAGACAACCCCCTGGATCAAATTCTCTCCATTAAAACAACAGCGTGGTTTCTGTTTTCCTGACCCCAATGTCCCAGATAGGAGCCTGGATCTTGGAGTAAGGATGTGGGCAGAGTCTTGGCCAACCTGTGGTGGACACGTGGTCTGAGCAAGAAACAAACCTTTGTGCTGTGACCCGCCAAAGTTTCTGGGGTCATTCTTTTTTATGTGGCACAATCTAGCAATGTTAGCCTATCCTGGCTAACACAGAAGCCACAAAAGTCACATTGTCCTCCAGCCAGGCTCTTAGGAGAGGACTCTGTCACCAGGTCAGTGGGCGGAGGGCTGCACCCAGAGCAAGCCACACACTCTGGCAATTTTACAAACCCACCAAAGTCTGGACAGATCTTGCATGTTTGAAGTTCAGTAAAAGAGAAAAATAAACCTGGGGTTTAAGTATGATTTTTTTTTTTTTTTGGTAAGGAAGATTAGCCCTGAGCTAACATCTGTTGCCAATCTTCCTCTTTTTTTTTTCTCCTCAAAGCCCCACCACGTAGTTGTATACCCTCGTTGTAAGTCCTTCTAGTTGTTCTATGTGGGACGATACCACAGCATGGCTTGATGAGTGGTGTGTAGGTCAGAGCCCAGGATCTGAACTGGCAAACCCCAGGCCGCCAAGGCGGAACGCACAAACTTAAACACTTGGCCATGGGGCCAGCCCCTGAATATTTTATCATATAAAGAAGTCTATAAAGCAGGAAAAGACAAACTGCCCTGTAGAAAATTGACCTAAGGTACATGTGGAAAAGTACTCAATCTTACCAGTAATTCAAAAATAGAAATTAAAGTATGTAATATCATTGTTATGGCTTGAATGGTGCTCCCCCATCCAAAAAGAAGGTATGTTGAAACCCTAACCCCCAGTACTTCAGAATCCCACCTTGTTTGGAAATAAGGTCATTGCAGGTGTAGTTAGTTAAGATGAGGTCATACTGGAGTCGGGTGGGTTCCTAACCCAATATGACGGGTGTCCTTATAATAAGATGACCATGTGGAGCATAGCATGAAGCATAGGGAGAAAGCCAGGTGACAATGAAGGCAGAGACTGGAGATACACAGTGCAAGCCAAGGAAGGCCACAGATCGCCTTGGAACTGCCGGAAGCCAGGAGGAGGCAGGGGTTCCCTAAAGCTTTCGGGGCGAGGAGGGGGCAGTCCTCCCAACGCTCGATTTTGACAGTAGCCTCCAGAACTGCGAGACAATAAATTTCTGTTATTTTCATCCACATAATTTGTGGCACTTTGTAAGAACAGCCCTAGGAAACTAACAAAACCATTTTTTACCTTTCACGTGGGAAAATAAAAAGAATAAATTCCCTAGAGCTTTGCAGAATGTTCTTGAGGGTTGGGTAACGGGCGCTCTCAGACCCTGCTGCTGGGAGGCTGTCCTTGTGCAGCCTTTTCGGGGGGAGAATTGGCAAAATGTACCAAGAACGGCCTTAAAAAAAAGAATATGCCTTTTGACCCAGCAGTTACATTTCTACACATATCTGAAGATAAAGAGATTATGATAGCTATGTTGACAATAGGGGAAAGTTAAAAATAATCTAAGTGTGCAAGAATAGGGAATTGCTTAAATGAGTCATGGCATATTCTCTGGAGTCATTAAGAATGATAATGTAGGGCTGGCCCTGTGGCCGAGTGGTCAAGTTCACGTATTCTGCTTCTGCAGCCCAGGGTTTTGCCGGTTCGGATCCTGGGTGCAGACATGGCACCGCTCATCAGGCCACGCTGAGGTGGCGTCCCACATGCCACAACTAGAAGGACCCACAACTAAAATATACAACTATGTACTGGGGGGCTTCGGGAGAAGAAGAAGAAGAAAAGAAAAAAAAGATGGGCAACAGATGTTAGTCCAGGTGCCAATATTTAAAACAAAACAAAGAAGGATAATGTAGATTTATCTGTTTTGCCATAGAAAGAGATTTACAACATATTTTTGAAATGATTGAGAAATTCAAATGATCAAGAACATATATCGGATGCTCCTGTTTTTTGTAGAGAAAGATGTATACACATCTACACACATACACGTACAAAAAAAAGTGTCTCCAGGGTTTAGTAAAGCACTTGGCAATTGGTAGAAACTCTATAAACATTTAATGAATAAATGAATGAATAATTAAAATAGTAAATAAATATTAAATAAAAGTTATAAACCAAAATGTTAACATGAGTTCTTTGTACGTAGAAAAATTATGAGTGATCTTTCTAAAAAATGTGTTTTTATTGTTTCGGAGTTAGATCTATTTTCTAATTTTTATACGCTGAGTGTGCGTTACTTCTATAACAAGGAAAAATCTTGGGTTTCTGTTTCAATTCTGCCACCAACTTATTTTCTGATCCAGGACACTGCCACAACCACCCCCATCCTGACTCAGTCCCGAGCAAGAGGTCGGGGCTGGTCGGATGATCTCCAGGCCCTTCTCCCGTGGCTGCTGGAGCAGGTGGGTGTGGAAGCCTCTACAGCAGGGGGAACAGGCATGAAATAGAACCGGGAACAGAAAGATTCCCCAGGAGCCCGATGAGAGCGTGTAGGGGAGGCCATAAATCCCACTGTGGCCTCAGAGGCCAGCAGGAGGCACAGTCAGAGCTGTCCAAACACATTCCCTTCACTGAGCCTGAAACCACATGACATCTGAAGCCTGGTGGAAAAAGCCAGCCAAGAAACAAAACAAGGACAGCTGAGAAGGACCTAGAAGTTACCCGAGCAGACGTTAGCTTAGAAGGCCCCCAAAGGCTGATGGACTCTTGAGGGCCATGAAACTCTAAGTTTAGTGCAGCCACCTTGGGAAACAACCTAGCAGTTTCTCAAAAGGTTAGACATAGGGTTACCATATGACCCCGAAGTTCTACTCCTAAGAGAAATGAAAACATGTGGCCACACAAAATCCTATATGTGAACATTCACAGCAGCGGTATTCATAAGAGCCCAAAGGTGGAAACAAACCAAATGTGCAGCAACTGATGCACGGATAAACAAAATGTGGTATATCCACACGATGGAATATTATTCAGCCGTAAAAAAGGAATGAGGTACTAATATATACTATTACGTGGAGGCACCTTAAAAACATAGGCTAAGTGAAAGAAGCCAGTCACCAAGCGCCAGCTATCGTATGATCCATTTATACGAAATGGCCAGAAATAGCAAATCTATGGAGACAGAAAGTAGCTTGGTGGTTACATAGGGCTCAGGTGGTTGGGGGGTTGGGGGACTGATGGCTAAAGGGTATGGAGATTCTTTTTTTTGAGGAATATTAGCCCTGAGCTAACTACTGCCACTCCTCCTCTTTTGCTGAGGAAGACTGGCCCTGACCTAACATCCATGCCCATCTTCCTCTACTTTATATGTGGTATGCCTGCCACAGCATGGCTTGCCAAGTGGTGCCATGTCCACACTTGGGATCTGAACTGACAAACCCCGGGCCGCCAAAGCAGAACGTGAGGACTTAACCGCTGTGCCACCAGGCCAGCCCCTGGAGATTCTTTTTGGGGTGATTGACTATGTTCTAAAATTGATTGTGGTGATGATTTCACAATTCTGTGAATATATTTAAAACTACTGAATTGTTAAGCCTAAGCGGGTGAATTGTACGGTCCGTGAATAATGCTTCAATAAAGCCATTATTTTTAAAAAGAAGAAGAAAGCCTCTAAGCCTGCCTCTTCCTAACCCGTGTTATTAGTTCATCTTGCACCAGCACGTGTGATCATAGCACCCATTTTTTAGGGCCACGGCCCGGAGCTGGAGAACAAGAGGCATGTGGCCCAGAGGCTCTGTTCACCTCAGCCAACAGCCAGCGAACCGACAGACACGTGAGTGAAGCCATCCTAGGTCATCCAGCTGCCAGCTCACCCTCCCAAGGACCATTCCTACTTGAACGAGCCCAGCAGAGGTCAGTCAAGCTGGTCCAGACCAGAGGAACTGCCCAGCTGCCCCACAGAAGGGTGAGGTCAAAGAATGATTGTTGTTTAAGGCACTGCCTTCTGGGGTGGTTCGTCACACAGCAGAAGCTAACCGACACACCTTTGATATAAACGTGCGATGGTTCCTCCAGGGACTACATGAAGCTGCAGAGCTGCTGGGCTATAGATTTGTCATGTCTTCGAGTCTGCTTGATATTTCCAATACTTTCCACAGTGGTCATGCCCATTTATACCCCCCAGCCCTGTGGGCGGCTTTCTCTGGCACCATAGTCTTGCCAACACTTGATAATGTCAGATAGTTTGATTTTTGCCAATCGGATAGGTGTGACATGGCGTCTGGTTGTTTTCGGCTGCCATTCCCTGATCGCGAGAGAGGCGGAGTATCTTTTTCTGAAGTTTTTTGGTTGAATGGGGTTTCTGCAAAAGAAACAACGAGCTGGGTCTGGTTTGTATTTCTCCCTCTTCTTGATGCGGCGGAGTCCCACGCATCCTTGCAGATGCGTGACGAAGTTAGGCTTCCATCGCCGAGTGTCCCCTCCAACTCCTCCGCCTGCCTTCTCCTGTAAGACTCAGCTCAGGCATGGACCGCGCCAGCAAGGCTTTCCTGATCTCCAGCCCTCGCGTTGGGCTGGGGCCCCCTCTGTGCTGCGTTGGCCCCTCTGTCTGAACACCCACGTCAGGGTCTAGTAATTGTCTAACTCCCCTTCTAGAGCGGGGGCCAGGGGAACAGGAAACCGGGGCCCGAGCCCCGCTTCTAGGACCCGGCCTATCAGCTCAGTGCTGGGCCCTAGGCCACCTCCTTCCTAGCAGCTTTCTGACAGGAGTCGTCAAAAGGGCGAATACACATTCCCCTCTCTTACCCCGGCACCATTTATCTTTGCTGTCTTTAGGGCGGATGGAGTGCTTCTGAGTTCATGATCTCATTTTGATTTAGCAATATTAGTAAAAGTATAAAAAACTAAATTAATCAGTATTATATTTCTACAGCATTTTTTGAGGACTAGCCATGTGGGAGGGGCACTGTGCTGAGCACAGTATGTGCATTATCTCACCGAGTCCTCAAAACGACCACACGTGGAAGGTAGGTCCATTTTATAGATGTGGACACTGAGGCTTGCTAAGTTGGGGTTGCATCCACGGTCAGTCTTGACTCTAAGGCCCTGTGTTTTGCCCTTAATCGTGGGGCCATACTGCATCTATGAATATGAGACTGAGACCCAGAGAAAGGGAAATTGTCCAAAATCTTCCACTGGCCTGGCACTGCTGGTCCAGCTCCTCCTCCCGTCGCCTCATTTAAGCTGAGGTGGGCAGGAACTATCTTCCTGGGTTTACTCACACATGAAAAGTGAAGCAATTCGGTCCCTTGCCCTGAGGTCACAGAGTGACGCGCTAGTGCGGCGGGACTCAGGATCTGAGTAGTGAATCTGGGTCTTCAGTGCCAGGCGCGGGTCAGGTGAGGGCCCGGGGACCACAGCGCTGGAAGGCCCTGGGGGGATTCAGGTGGGGCTCAGATGTACATCTGAGAGCTGCATTTTAACAGGTGCCCGGGAGAGTCCCGTGCGCATCTAAGTGTGAGATGCTGAGTCCCTCCATCCTCTGTCTTAGCTTAGGACCCTGAGGTGTCCTGTGTGAGCCATCTGCCTCTTTTCACTTCACTTTTCCCATCTCTAAATGGGGAGAGGGAAACAATGTAACACCTGAAAGACGGCAACTTTAAATAACTGTTATTAACGATGTATATGCGTTTCCTAGGACTGCCACAAACGGAGCGGCTTAAAATGACAGAACTTTATTCTCTCACTGTTTGGAGGCCAGAAGTGCAAAATCGAGGCATTGGCAGGGTCGGTTTCTTCTGGACGCTCTGAGGGAGCCCCCTCCCCATGCTCCTCTCCCAGCTTCTGGTGGCTGCTGGCAATCCGTGCTGTTACGTGGCTTCTGGCAGCTTAACCCACCTCTGTGTTCACGTGACCTTCTTCCGTGTGTCTCTGTGTGTCAAATCTCCCTCTTCTCTCTCTTACAAGGACAACAGTCCTTGGATTTAGGGCCCACCTTATATCCAGGAGGATCTCAACTCCAGATCCGTAACCTAACCACATCTGCGAAGACCCTTGTTGCAAATAAGGTCTTATTCTGAAGTTCTGGGTGGTGAATGACCCGAATTTGGTGATTGACACTGTTCAACCCCTACAGCCTGTTATGTGCAGATTGATTGCAAAAATAGTCCCAGTTGTCCCCCTGCCTGTGTCCACGCCCTTGCGATGTGACTTTGCAATTCCTGCCATCAAGATGTGGGGTCTCCTCCCCTCTCCCAGTGCCTTGAATCGGGACGGGTCTTGTGACTTGCTTTGCCAACAGAATGTGGTGGAAGTGAGGGCGTTTCCGTTCTGAGCTTAGGCATCCAGAGGGCTTCTGCCTGCTCTCTTGGACTGTTGCCTCCACCGTAAGAGCCGGGTGAAGTTAGCCTGCCGAAGGCTGAGAAAGCACATGGAGCAGAGAAGAGGCCTGCCCGCTGAGGCCAGCACAGCCAGCCAATCTCCAGCCGACCCACCAGCCGACCACAGACACGCGTGCGAGCCTGGCCAAGGTCAGCTAAGTGGGCTCAGATCAGCTGAACCCCTCAGCCGACCCCCAAATAAGTGTTTATTATTGTATGTCGCTGAAATTTTGTGGTTGTTTGTTATGCAGCATTAATGTGGCCATGGATAACTATTACAAATTACTGTATTAATATAAGTAAAATAATATACCAGCACATTTCACTCTGGTGGTTGTAATCTCAATAGATTACTCGAATCTCCCTAGAATAAAAGTTCCACGAGAACAAAGACCTTTCCTGTTTTATTTCCCACTGTGTCCCCAGGTCTTAGAATAATACATGGCCCTTAGTGTGTATTCAATAAATGTTTTTTATATGGATGGAGGAAATCCAGCCTCTGCCTCCTCAATAAAGGCTTACATTTCCAGCCTAATTTCCTTATCCATTATTTACTTATTTTATTGTTTTTTTGGAAGATTGGCCCTGAGCTAACATCTGCTGCAAATCTTCCTCTTTTTGCTGAGGAAGACTGGCCCTAAGCTCACATCCATGCCCATCTTCCTCTACTTTATATGTGGGACGCCTACCACAGCATGGCTTGCCAAGCAATGCCATGTCCGCACCCGGGATCCGAACCGGCAAACCCCAGGCCATCGAAGTGGAGTGTGTGCACTTAACCACTGTGCCACCAGGCAGGCCCCTCCTTATCTATTAAATGGGGGTGATATAGACACCTGGAAGAGTTGTTACGAGTGTTCAATGAAAACAGGAACACAACGTGCCTGATCCATAGTAAGCGCTCAATAAACAGAAGCAAACACTATTTAGAATAGGGAGGTTGTAATCCTTTTGGCTCATGGACCACAGAATTTAGAAAAATAAAACATCAATACACATATACGCCAAAGATATGTGCACAATTCCAGGGACTTCACAGATGCCATGGAGAATGAGCCCCAAGTTAAGAAGCCATAATTTAGAGATATTTATAAATGTCAGCTATTTTTATTATTATGTCCACCATCTGTAGCACCTAATCGATGCTCACTAAGAAGATGCCACTGAGCCAGTTAATAGTGAAAATGCCTCAGCGCTCCCTGCAGCTCCTCAGCCAATGACCATCTCAGCCCACGGTCAGTCCTTCCCGGCCCATCCCCTGTAAGAAAGGGTTCCCGGATGGTGGAATGACCTTGGCTTATTCTGACGAGTGAAGACAATGGCGCAAACCTTTCTCCGCGTGACCAGCAGAGGCCCCCACAGTCCCCCTGGGCCACCTTGCCCAACCTTCTCACAGTGAGGCAAAAAAACTCTCATTTCCTCCAACTCCAAAATCAGAAGAGTGTGATTCTGGGCTGTAACTGCAGCCTCCTTCTTGCTACAGTGCCTTTTAATTAGGCATCAAAAAGCCCTGGAGATCATGCTGCTTCCTTGTAATGGCGTGTTCCAGAAAATTACTGCCATCAGATTAAATTAAAAGAAGGTTATTCGACTGGCTCCTTAGGCATATGTCGGCGGTGTTGGGATGGCATTAGGACCATTGTTACTGTTATTATTATTTACAGAGCAAGGCACAAATATACATCCTTCTGGAATGTTATTGGTGAGACCAACTAGTTCTCATGGAATAGCTAGAATGGGAAAGGCTGAGAAATCATGCCTGGCATTGGGACATGAGGATTTTCACCAATTGGAGGTAGAGGAGAAATGTCTAACATGAGTTGAGAATATACTATTATGGGCTGAATTGTGTCCCCCAAAATTCATGTGTTGAAGTCCTAACCCCCAGGACCTCAGAATGCGACCATATTGGGAGAGAAGGTCTTTAAAGAAGTAATTAAGTTAAAATGAGATCTTTAGGATGAGCCTCAATCCAATGTGACTTGAGTCCTCATAAGAGGAAATTTGGGGGCCTCCCTGTGGCCTAGTGGTTAAGTTCGGTGTGCTTCGCTTTGGTGCCTGGTTTGCAAGTTTGGATGCTGGGCGTGGACCTACACCACTCATCAGCCATGTTGTGGCAGCAACCCGCATATAAAGTGGAGGAAGATTGGCACAGATCTTAGCTCAGGGCTAATCTTCCTCAGCAAAAAAAAAAGAAAAAAAAAGGAGGAAATTTGGACACAGACATGCTCACACAGAGAGGAGGAAGACTATGTGAATACACAGGGAGAAAATGGCCATCTACAAGCCAAGGAGAGGGGGGCTCAGAAGAAACAACCCTGCCGACACCTTGATCTCAGACTTCCAGCCTCCAGAACTGTGAGAAAATAAATTTCTGCTGTTCAAGTCCCCCGGTCTGTGGTATTTTGTTATGGCAGCCCGAGCAAAGTAACACACACACTGCGCCCAGAGGAGTGCTTGGCATACGTAACTGCACTGGATCCTCACTATGTCCTTTATTATCTGCATTTATTGGGTGAGGAAACAGACCAGAGGGGTTCGTCACCTGCTCAAGGTCTTACCACCTGGCGAGTGGCAGAAGCAGGATTTGAACCTGGGTCAGTCTGACTCTGATGCCAGCCACACATCGCCAAACTGCGTCAGACTGAGACGAGGAGGAGAGTCAGCCACTGGCCCGCATGAATTCTGAACGTCTTTCCCAACATAAACAGTGGAGGGTTCGGCATGCCGCAAAGCCTCAGACATATTTTTAGCAAGCTCTGGTGTCTGTCATACTCTTGAAAGACTGCCACCCTCCCTGAAGATTCTTTACAGAGTACAAGTGCTCCTATGAATCTTTGCGAGCTGTTAGAGAAGGCGCCCGACGCTCCTCCAGGAGCATCGGAATCCGCATCTGTGGATTGATGGCTCTCTGTTGCTTCTCGAAGGCTATCAAAATTGTTTAGGCCAGCATTCCATGTCTGTCACGATCTGCCCCTGCTCACCTGGCCACATACCTACTGAATCCAGCTATGCAGAACTTTCTTGCAGATTCTCTGGGGACCCCCTCCTCATCCTTCCAGTGTCACCCTTCAAATGTCCCCTCTTTCAGGAAGCCTTCTTGACCTCACTTGAAACAATCAGGGACTTCCTCCTCTGGACACTTGTTCTACTTCGTCCATCTTCTATGTGATGGACGCACCCTAAGGTGACCCCACGATGAGTCACACGCTTGTATAATCCCCTCCTCGTCATTTTGGGCAGAACGAGTGACTTGCTTCTAACCAACAGTCTCTGTATGTGGCTCCCTTGAATAGGTTCCCTTAAATGGTAAAGATGCAGGGACGGCACTCCTGAGATTACATTATGTTGCGGAAGATTCCATTGCAGCAGACCGGAGGGAGAGACGTCCTTGCTGGCTTTGAAGAGGGCAGTCGCCATGTGTGGGCCACATGGCAAAAAACGGTGGGTGGCTTCTAGGAACAGAGAGTGGCCTCCAGCCAGCAGCCAGCGAAAAGGTGGGGCTCTCAGTCATACTGTCACAAGAGATGAATTCTGCCATTGGCCGAGTGAGCTTGGACGTGGATCCTCCCCCAGGCAAGCTCTCAAATGAGAACGCAGCCTTGCCCACACCTTGATTGCGGCCTCGTGAGACACTGAGCAGAGGAACCAGCTATTAACACGCCCGGACTCCAGGAAACAGTGAGATAATAAATGTGTATTGTTTAAGCCATCAAGTTTGTAGCAATTTGTTACACAGCAATAGATAACTAATACATTCTGCTACAACACATAGTCAGTGTTATTCTTTATGTGTTATTCCCAGTGAGATGGGAGCTGTGAGCACAAAGACTAGAGCAGCTCTTTCAGCCCCTACACAGTACCTGGCACACAGTAGGCACTTGATCCATGTTTATTGAATGAATAAATGAGTATGATCTTTGAGATTCCATCAGTTTTTTTTGTTTTTTAAAGATTGGCACCTGAGCTAACATCTGTTACCAATCTTCTTTTCTTCTTCTTCTTCTCCCCAAAGCCCCCCAATACATAGTTGTATATTCTAGTTGTGGGTCCTTCTGGTTGTGGCATGTGGGATGCCGCCTCAACGTGGCCTGATGAGCGGTGCCATGTCCACGCCCAGGATCTGAACTGGTGAAATCCTGGGCTGCCATGGCAGAGCGCATGAACTTAACCACTTGGCCTCTGATCAGCCCTTCCACCAGTGTTTTTAAAAAACCACTATAATTCTAGAATGTTGAATCTTCCCTTACTGTTACCTTCACAGAAGGTCAACGAGAATATCAAATTTCCAAGAAATAAGGAAGAACGCAGAGAGCAAGCATTCCTCTGTAACAGATATAAATTCTCTGACACAATTCGCCAAGCACTTGGGCACACCGGGCTCCATAAATGTAACAACAATGTCTGTAATAACAATGACTTTGACCATCTGTTTGAAGATGGTCAAAGTCAAGGGAAAATGACAAAATCTGCTGAAAGGCTGCTAGGACCATTAGCTGCTTTTTGAGACCGGAGGCAAAGAGACATTAAGAGCCTCAAATCCGTCGGAGGTAGAGTCATCAGTCAGCCAGGGAGCCTGGGACAGAATTTCAAATGTGAACCTGGCCAGAACCCCCAGGAAACTCTTCATGCCTCCCCCTCCTCCTGGTCTCCTCCTCCCCCTCCTCCTCCTCTGCCTTAGAAACACACACTTCTTAGAGCTAGGCGGGCCTGGAGATCATTGCCTGCAAGCCCCTCATGTACAGATGGGAAGACCGAGGCACGGAGAGAAGGGTCTTGGCCAACAGTACGCAGAGGGTGGCAAGCACAGCATCCTTTTTCAGAATCCCCTGAAGACTGAAGTTAAACATAAAAACAAAACACACAGCTTCCTTGAGGATCAGTGAGGAGGCAAATACACAGAAATTTAGGCATCTCATTATTAAAAAAAAAAAAGTTATACAGGATCTATATAGATAAGCAAAGCTAAGGAGTTATTTTCTCAAAGCGATTCTTCCAGTAGCCCAGAGCTGCCCTGGTCCCAGGCACCGTGCTGCGTGCTTCACATGCATTAAATGCCTTCCAACAACTCCGATTTTACAGCCCTTTTTATGGTTCTTTTTTAATAAATGAAGAAACTGAGGCTCCCAGAGGTGATGTGATTCCTCCAAGGTTGCATAACCAGGAATAATTTAACCAAGTCTGCATGCAGGACGGAGCACTTTGCTGTGACGCCGAGAGGAGCAGGGAGCTGAGGCTCGGGGAAGGGGACGCCAGCTGGGACCCCCACGCCAGAGCTCACGATGCTCCCGCCAGCCCCGCATTAGCACATTTGATGCGCACAACCCAACAGCTCCTGACTGTCAGCTCCAGGAGGGCTGGAACCCTGGTGGTCCTGTTCCTGCTGAGTCCCCAGGATGTCGCCTGGCAGATGGGAGGAGGAGCTAAGTCAGGTGTGAATGATGTCCCAGGGAAGCCCGCCCATGTGTGCAGGGCAAGGCTGTTTCTGCTGGGGGCTTCTCTCGTCCGAACCAAGCTGATGAGTGGAGTGAGTGAGTGCCCCAGGGTAACCAACACATAATCCCCTGATTAAAAGCTCTTCCAGACCTCGGAGCAATCGGATTACAACACAGCAGGCCCGAGAAGGTCACTGCTGCTCCTCTGCCTCTTTCCAGCCCACAAATTGGCTCCCTGCAATTTATTATTGCAATTATTAGAGTTAGCTCTCTCCCCCACAGCTGTGTGAGAGACATCAGGACCGATCCCACCAGCTTTACGACAAGGTGCCACGAGAGCCAGCAGTGGGCTAGGGTGGTGAGAGGCTAAGAGAACAGACGTTGGGGAAACCACCTCACAGGCCAGACACTCAGTTTCCTCATCCGGAAAGTTGGGGTAATAATAATATTCGTTTCACAGCGCTGTTGTGAGGAGTAAAAGAAACCATGCCTGTCAAGTGCTTAGCTCTCTGCAAGCACTCGGTAAATTTCCCTTTTAGCTGCTAATGAGAGAGCCTGGGACAGGCACCACTGGCTCCTGCCGGACTGTGGACAAGGCAGGGAGCCACCTTGTCTGGCCCTTGGTTGTCCTATCTGTAACACAGGGGAGGGAGAGGGAGGGAACTCAGTATTCATTCCACAATTACCAAGTGCCTACTATGTGCTCGTCCAGGAGCTGAGCACCGGACACAGAGAGAAAGGAGATAGCGTCCTATTCTCGAGGAGCCCTGGTGTGGTAAGAGCTTTAAGCAAGATGGATGCAAGCATCATGGGAGCGCCTGATCAGAACTGTGCACAGATGAGCTCAATCAATATGCCTAATAACACAGATGACAATGCCACTGTCCCCATTTTACAGGTAAGGGCACTCAGGCACAAAAGCCCTCGGTGACTTGCCCGAGGTCACA
Organism: Equus quagga; assembly: GCF_021613505.1. NCBI lineage: Eukaryota > Metazoa > Chordata > Mammalia > Perissodactyla > Equidae > Equus > Equus quagga. The sequence goes on along the minus strand of NC_060267.1, from coordinate 76,964,522 downwards.
CAGGTAGCGAATATCAGAGACGGGATTGGAACCCGGAAATCACCTCTATGCTTTAACGCTCTTCCGGCACAAATATCACACAATTCTCTGTGACCATGAGACAGAGTGGAGATTACACCCAGGCCAAGAGAAATACCTCTCTCTCCCCTTCTCTCCTGACATTTTTGTGCTGCTTCTTTTTCTCGCCTCTCTCTTAATCTCCCTGCCTTTCCATCAATGGTCTATATTATCTGCCAGTCATAGAGGCGAATCTCCCCTTCTCTCTGCTCATCCCATCCCCACTGACATCGCAGGGGAGAGACGGGCTGTGGTCCTGCAGCAGAAGTTGTAATTCCAGCGGCTAACCTCCTTTCTCTAGGGACCTCGGAGCTGGGACATGCGCCCTGCGACACCCCGCATCAGATGGCTCGGAGCCTCCTCTTGCTGTGCCCAGGCGGAGAGCCCCGGGGTCCCCCAATCTTCTCCATCTGCATCTCTCTCAGTGATGTCTTCTTTATTAACCTCCTGCTCATTCTTCCCACCTTAAAAGGTCAGCTTGCCGGCCAGGAATCATTAGAAGGGGGCTTAGTGTTAACCTCTGATATTCCCAACCCAACTTTCGGGAAAATGTGGGCTGCACACCATTTCCATCTGGGACCTTTTAGCCTCTTTGAGCCAAGCAGCTGGAAGGCTGCTTCACAGTGGTTGCGTAAGAACTCTGGAGCCAGACGGCCTGGGTCGAATCCTGAGTCTTCCACTGACTCCTCTGTGACCTTGGGGATAGTTCCACTCCGACGTCTCAGTGTCCCGTCTGTTTTCTTAGGATGATGATATAATGATGGTATCTCTCTTTACAGAGTGGTTGGGACTGAAGGAGTTAAAATATATGTTTATATTAGCTATTAAATATTACATATTAGCTATATTTTCCTGCACGTCCCTTGGGAAATGCATCTCAAATGAAATTAATCTCTATTGCCTCCTGAGGACCCATTCCAGTGGATAAGAGCAGAGGGGAGAAGCTCCAAATGACTATGAAATAGCAGAAGCCTTTTTAAGATCACCATAAAAAAGAGGAGAAGATAATGAACAACTTTATGACACTCTACGAGCTGTGCATGCTTTCATTTACTGCACTGGACGTCGTGCTGACAGCTGCCCTCAGGGGAGACAGAGCAGATCCAGGAGGCCCATTCACAGGCGAGGAGAGAAGCCAATTGCTGTGGGTCACTCAGCTAGGAAAGGGACTTTCTGAGACGAGAATAATGGTTTTCTGCCTGATATCCACAGCGCAACTCAATGTGTCTCTGGGTTGAAACAAACACGTAAGAAACAAGCAACAAACAAAAATCCGGTTCAACCCCAAACAGCTTCTAAGTTAAGTACAATTCAGTCTCATTCCCTTTGTCTTTTCAACAGATCCAGTGGGTCCAGGTTTCCAGGAACATCCAGAGAAGAAGGGCATTGGTTGGCCACAGTCGGGGAACAATAATAAACTATGAAAAGTGGCTTTGGGGAAGACAGCAAGGGAAGCTGGCAGCGTACACAGAATAATATTTTCCTTCTGAAGAGGGCAGTATGCAAGCAAGGCCAGGTCTGCTCACGTCCTCAGGCTTTCCTTCTAGCTCTGGAAGGCGGGGGGACAGTGCAGTCGTCAGGAGCCCGCATATCTTGGGTTTCCAAGACCTTATTTCTGAACGACAAACACAGCTTCAGACATGAAATAGGATTCTGGAGGTTTGAGCACAGTTACACGCTGTCTGTCATCAGAGGGGACGCAGTGCAAACTGACACGGAGGTGTTTCTGCAAGAGGGATGGAGGAAACCCCAGGGAGTTCCTTTTCCGTGTTCTTGGACTCATCTGCCCTCCCAAATCGGCCTCTGTGACATGAAACAATAGCACGGCATCCCAGATGCTCTCTGATGTTTGCAGAGGAAAGTGTTTCTTTCTCTTCTAAGACGTGTGTGCAACGTAGTTTCTGCTGCCTAAGGCTACAGATCTTTTTGCAAACATCCTTTGCACAGAAAGAAAACATTGGGAATGGGGATCTTAGCTTCTGGGATGCATTTATCAAGCGAATCACAGTCATTCTAATTAGAACACAAACTAAGTGAAAGCTAAGCCTGAAATGCATTTGCAGAAAAGCTGAACTGTGTACAGTTAAGCTGTCCTTGGTGGCATCTTTGAGGTGTGCCATTCATATATTTTTGGGGGTAAGGTAGATTGATTCTTCTCTTAAATACCTTTGGCTAATTGCATCGAAGCCTTCAAAGGGAGTTCAGAGGAGGATGAAGGATACACATTATTAATTGCTAAACTTTGAACTGTTAAGACAGATGTTCAAAGGTAACGTCACTGGTTATTTAAAACACCCTGTCCAATACGTCCAGAGCACATTAATTTAACCTACATCTGTTTTAGGGAAGCGAAGAGGAGAATTGAAGATTTGGGGGGAAAATAAAGCCTCACTTCCTAGCCTCAGTTTTGGGAATGCACAAAACTAACAGTGTTGAAAATTCTTCCATGGTTCCCCAATGTCCAGAAAAGAAAGTCCATTCTCCTTAGGGGGTCACTTCTTTGATGGATAAAGTCCTTACCATTTCCCCCTCATCTAAACCTGGACTCTCTGAGCCAGGACAACTCTTATCCTACTGGTTTTTAACTTTATTTATTAATGTGATCTTTCTCCCCTTGCTAAACCGCGACCTCCTTGAGGTCAGAGATTTCATCTTTTTAATCAGGGTCTCCAGCACCGGCACACGAGCCAGCACAGAATAGGTGCTTGGAAAATGTTGAATAAAGTGTGAACGAATAAGTAAACGGACACACAGAGGAGTGAATAGGCGAATGCTCTTCTTTCTGGGCCCAGCTCAAACCCACTCCTCAGGTGACACCCAGTCTGTCCCTCCGCCAGACAGAAGTCAGATGGTTCTGCAAGGGCAATTCCAGAATATTATTAGGGAAAATACAGATTTCTATACAAAAATAATTTAGGAGAGGCAATTCGGGTGGAAGGGATGTATGAGAGGTGCGTGTGTATAGGGGGCGCTACTGGGCTCCTTAGAAAGCCGCCTTTGAATGAGAGCGCAGGGTTTTTTCTTAGCTTGTATTTGGGGGTGGGGTGGGGTGGGAGATGAGACGCTCCGGGTCACACCTTGGAACATCTTCCCAATTCGTCTTGGAATGGGAAGGCACAGAATAGTTTTTTCCCAACCCACTTCATACATATTTTTAAAATTTTGTAGGTTCACATGCAGTCTTAAGAATTAATACACAGACAGCCCAGGTACCCTTCACCCCGTTTCCCCCATTGTTGACAAGGTCGCAACCAAGACACTGACATTGATACAACCCTCCCACCTTATTCCGATCTCACCAGTTTTATATGCGCCCATTGTGTGTGAGCGTGTCGTGTACACTTTCTATTTCTGAAAACAGCTCTCCTGCCTCCTGGAGACCCCGCAGGAGGCCAGTCCTATCTACCCTGCACAGGAGTTGGCTCCCGAGGCACCAGTATATACTGGTGTCTCTTTCTTGCACACAGTAAGTCCCAACAATCGTCCACACAAACACTTGAACTTGCACGTCGGGGCGTGCAAGAGGGGAGCGCAATGTTTTAAGGTGGAAAACCAGCCTGGAGCGTTCAGTATTCTAGAGGCAAAAAGTTGGCGATTTTCCCCCACAATTGCAAATTAGCTAGCTGGATAACCGCTCCGAAGCGATCCTGATGCTCACGCTTCGATCGCGGAAGGGCACAATTTTTGGACCAACCCGCCCCTCCTGCCTCCCTCTCCCCATCAACGTGGCTGGAGAAGTGGGGGGGGGGGCTCCCAGTGTCCCCGGGGCTTCTCCCACCCCTACCCCTCCTTTCACCCCTTTCTTCCCCGGGGCTGGACTGTTTCACCCCGTCTCCAGGCAACCGCCAGGCGCGAACGGGACGTCATTTCCTGACGAGCCCGCGGGGGGAAGGGGCGGGAGAGGGGGAGGGGCAAGGGGGCGGGGCCAAGTCTGGGCTGGCGACAGCGACGGCGTCGGAACTCGCTGGAAGATCGGCCCCGGGCAGCTCAACAGTTCGCGAAGTCCGGGCTCGCGGCCGCGGCTCCATCTGCGCCCGGGGGCGCGGGGGCGCGGGGGTCCCCGGGCTGCTGCCTCCCAGGGCTGCCCCGGACATGCCCCGCACCCCCTGCCGGACGCCCGCACGGCTCCACCGGCTGCGATTCGGGGGGCTCTGGGACTAGAGCACCCCCACCCCAACTTATGACTTTGGGGTCCCCCAGCCCGAGAGGAACGGGCGGCCCGGCTGGGGGAGCCCCAGGCATGGTGTGACGGGGCGGCCAGCTTCGCTGCGCCCCCCACTCCAGCCTCCCGTCGTCTCTGCGCCCTCCAGAATGTAGCTGCTCTCTCTGCGTCCCCCCCGGACTCCAGCCGCAGTCTCCGCGACCTCCGGGCTCCAGCCGCCAACTCCTTGTCCCCCGGGACCTCGCCGCTGTCTGCGCGTTGCCGGAACTCCAGCCGCCGTCTCCGCGCCCCGCGGACTTCAGTTTGGCGACCTCCTCCGTCTTCGCGCTCCCGGGACGCCAGCAGCGGTCTCCGCGATCCCCCCAGGATTCAGGCCCCGCTTCCCGGCGCCCCCAAACCCAGACTCTAGCCGCGATCTCTGCGCTCCCCGGCATCCAGCTGCCGCGCCCCCCGCGCGCGCCCCGAGTGCGCCCGGGTCTCGGCGGGGAGATGAACGCGCCGCTGGACGGGCTGTCGGTGAGCTCGTCCTCCACCGGCTCGCTGGGCTCGGCGGCCGGGGCGGGCGGCGGGGCGGCGGGGCTGCGCCTGCTGTCTGCCAACGTGCGCCAGCTGCACCAGGCGCTCACGGCGCTGCTGAGCGAGGCGGAGCGGGAGCAGTTCACGCACTGTCTCAACGCCTACCACGCGCGCCGCAACGTCTTCGACCTGGTGCGCACCCTGCGCGTGCTGCTGGACAGCCCGGGCAAGCGGCGCCTGCTGCCCATGCTGCGGCTGGTCATCCCGCGCTCCGACCAGCTGCTCTTCGACCAGTACACGGCCGAGGGCCTCTACCTGCCCGCCGCCACCCCTTGCAGGCAGCCCGACTGGGGCGCCCCCGACGGCGCGGGGCCCGGGGAGGTGCGCCTGGTGAGCCTGCGGCGCGCCAAGGCCCACGAGGGCTTGGGCTTCAGCATCCGCGGGGGCTCGGAGCACGGCGTGGGCATCTATGTGTCGCTGGTGGAGCCGGGCTCTCTGGCCGAGAAGGAGGGCCTGCGAGTGGGGGACCAGATTCTGCGTGTCAACGACAAATCCTTGGCCCGGGTGACACATTCGGAGGCCGTCAAGGTAGGGCTCCGGTTTGGGGACGAGGACGCGTCCTCGTCTGGCGGTAGTCCCATGCTGTGTGTCCTTAGGCAAATCACTTGACCTTTCTGGGCCCCGTTTTTCTTAAAAGTGTTTCTTTAAAACAGGAGCGTCTAGTTTTTTTGAGCAAATAGATGCCAACCACTGGGAATGTATGACTAGCAAAACAGACACGACCCTGCCTTCGTGGGGCATAAAGGCTGGTGTGTGGGAGACAGACGTTATCAAATACGTGGACGGATGTATGATTACAAAGTGATGAAAAAGGCTGTGGATTCTTATGAGCATTAAAAGAAATAAAAGGTCTGCTCTGGACATATGGTTAGTAATCAGCGGGTGGCCTCTGCTTCTGCTGGTGTTATTCTCCTTATTCTGCCGGCTTTTGCCCCAGAAAAAAAGTTTCATTAGCTCCAAAGTGGCCCAAGGAGGCTGTTCTGGTGATCCACAGAGCTCTGGCCTGATCCTGCTGTTTGTGGACCAGGCTGTGCATCCTGGGACAAGTCACTTGCCCTCTCGGAACCTCTGGTTCTCCACTTGGAATATGGGGCTGCTGGACCAAATCAGTGTCCTTAACCTTGTTGGAAATGAGGCCCCTGCCTGAAGGTCAAAAATACATCCCACACCCCCTTGAAGGTAGTTGTGATTTTTGTGTAATTGGGAAACAGAAGGTCATGACAGCAAGCTGCCGGGGCTTTACCCGTGCTGTTGAGAAGAATGCGTGTGTTTGCTAATTGCGTGCCCAGGGCTGCTGAAAACCGGCTGGAGGGTGACATGGATTGTGCTTGGTCTGCGTGTGGATTCAAGCATCCTTTGCAGGCGTTCTCACACACACACACCACCTTTGTGTGCACAAAGTGAAGAGTTTTGGGGGAGAGGGACAGTGACACACTCTCCTGCAGGGAGAATGCTCCCTGGGGGCTTGGCAGGTGGTGACCCAGCTCCTCAGCAGCCCGCCCCTTGCCTCTGCCCCGGGTCCTCCTCAGTGCCGGCGTCTTGAGCTCCAGCCGCGGGCCTGCTGGCTGCCTGGAGGACCTAGGCAGCAGAGGCCTGCGGCTCCTTCCTCCATGATGTCCAGTGACCTGAGGCCAGGTGTGTCTTGAGCCCCCTTTCTGACCGTTCACCTGGGACGTGACCATCTCATCTCTGACCTTGGCTTCCCCGATTTGCTTCCCAACTCATCTGCCCCCTGGGGAGGCCCCTGAGGATTTTGGAAACTTCTTGGCTGCTTTTGGAAAAAGGCTGGTGAGTTTATATCGTTCCGGGGGGGGGGAGTGCAGCAGACACAGCTCCTTGTGGGTTTCCATACGCCCGTCCGTCGTCCCCGCCCTCTCCTCCCCCACAGCAGTCTCTTCCCTTGATCTGACATTCCTGTAAATCCTGTATAAAGAAATAGTCCATTAGCCTTTGACCCTAAAAGGTCTGGAGTTCCCAGATGATAAATTTATACTGGAAAGATCACTTGATCTAAATGGTCATTTATCAGCGTGGATTTAATTTTGGTGGCAATTTAAAAAGACTCGGGGAACTTAATCATCACAAGGGGTAGCCTTTGGGAAGGCCTTAAGTAGCCTGGATGTTAAACCCACAGGCTCTGCCCTTGCTTGGGGCCCCAGGCCAGCGGGGTCCGTGGGGCTGAAGCCACTTGGCTGGGAGTTTCAGCTCAGGGGGGGCCCCCCCATCAGGTCGCTGATGCTCTGCTCTTCTGTCTGAATCTTCCCGAATGACATGCCAGGTGCTGCGACCCCGTGACCCGGAGCACCAGGCCTCAGCTCGGTTCCTTCCCCTTGGTGCGTCCAGAGGAAGTCCTTGGCCGGGTGGGAGCCCGTGGGAGCTGAGCAGCCCATTTGTCCCCGACTGTCACTTTTCCTACTGAGACGGGTCTCTGCTAAGGCACCCCTCCTCCGGCCACCGTCACACACACACACGTCCCTGCCCCTCTGGGCCCTTCAGAAGCCACAGGCAAGATGAGTGCTGCATTGTGTCACCTTAACTCCAGGAGGAAAAGGGGCCAGACTTTACTTGGGTGGAATTTAAAACGGAGGAGGCGGGACCTCATGCTGGGGCCTCTGGGAGCGAGCGCCTCCGGGTCGATGGATGGGCAGCCGGTTTCAGCGACAGTTCAGAACACCTGGGGCTGTTGACACATTTCCACGAAACTCAGGGGGCTGAGTCTCTTGACAGAAAGCCACCGTGGCCCCGGCTTCTTTGCTAGGTACAGACTGCCTTTGCCCGGGCTTTCTCCACTCCCAGCCCCTGTCCGTCAGCCCCAGTGCTGTAGGGCAGTGCCTCGGGCATTTGATGAGAAAGGTACATTCCTATTAACTGAACTTCAGACTTTATTCAAATGTCACCAGTTTTTCTGCCAACGTCCCTTTTCTGCTCCAGGATCCCACATTGCATTTAGTACAAGGCATGCTTTCTTTTTCAATTCTTTTCCTTCAATTTTCTTTTATTTATTTGTTTCTTTATTGCATCTCCCTCCAGCTTAATTGGGGCACAACGAAGAAATAAAAATTGTGTATATTTCAGGTCTACAGCATGAGGATGTAACATACCTCTACGCTGTAAGAGGATTCCCATAGTCCAGCTAATTAGCGTATCCATCATTTGACGTAGTTGTTTTATTTCTGTGGTAAGAACACTTAAGATGCACTCTCTTAGCCAATTTCAAGGAGGCAACACAGAATTATTAACTATAGTCACCATGCTGTGCGTTAGATCCCCAGAACTTAATTCATCTCATTCCTGGGAGTTTGTTCCTGCTGACCAGCATCTCCCCATCCCCCCCTTACCCCCAGCCCTTGGCAACCACCATTCTACTCTCTGCTTCTGTGAGTTGCACTTTTTAAAATTCCACATATAAGTGAGATCATGCAGTCATTGTCTTTATAGGTCTGGCTTGATGTCCTCCAGGTTCGTGCATGTCTGCGCCAATGGCAGGATTTCCTTCTTTTTCACGGCTGAATAATATTCCATTGTATATACGTGCCCGCCACATTTACTGTCTCCATTCATCTCTCAGTAGACACTTAGGTTGTTTCCGTGTTTGGGGTATTAAGGAGATGTGTTTTCAATCTGAAAATCCTTGTTTTTCTTCTGCAGGTAGAAAGAGGGGGAAAAGATCCTTTGAGCTTCCCAAAGGAGAGATTAAGTGTGTTTGTGTATGTGGGGGGGTGTGTAATAAAAAGAAAATTAAATTTTAGGAATCAAGTACTTAAGAGTTTCTGAATTAGAGAGGGTCATCCCCCCCCCCCCCCCCCGCCCCCGGGAACAGAGGCGATTGACCGTAGGAAGGTTTTCCCACTTCGCTCTCCGGTAAACCAAGTGTCCATTGTTACGCAGAGCAGTTCAGCGAGGATTGATCCTCTGGGCTCGGATCAGGAGGGGCTTCCGTGTCTCTCCTGAAGCCTGTTTGCTAAATCAGCGGTGACAGGTCCAGACGCGGCAAGCCATTTACTGTTTGCAATTATGTTGAAACGCTTGATTTTTGAAAAATCTATCTTGAATGAACAGGAGCCAAACTAACAATAATAAAAAAAAGTAGACCTTTCCAAGATTGGCAGACAAAAATGCTTGATAAATTGGCCAAGGAGTGCACAGATCCGGGATGCCATACTGGGCCCTGCTGTCCGCTTGCTGTGTGACCTTAGGCCAGTCGCTGACCCTCTCTGTGTCCTAGTATGGATGGGCCAGGGGCTGCCCGAGATCCCTTCTGGCTTAGACCGTCTGGGATTTGCTCAGCATGTGCTACACAGAAGGCATTTGGAATGTCTGATCTGATGTTTTCTTGTTCTCTTGGAATTGCTTGTGTGTAAGGCAGAGTAGGGAACGTTGGCTAAGGATTGGGAGACGAGAATCTTGGCACTCTTGGATAGCCTCCTACTGAGTCAGGAAATTGCTGGGTTACCTGCTACTGATGAGAACTTGACTGCTGTCCTTCAACCCAGGAACTCCAGCCCTGGTGCCATTCCAGAGTAAAGGGGCAAATGGCAACAGGATTGTGGCGGGCACGGCACCGCCCTGGGAGCGCTCAAAATCCGCTTGACTTACCCACTTGCTCTCTGAGTCCCTGATTCCATGGGTGGCAGAACGCGGGGTATCCAGATGCTGCTGGGATGTGTCTCTGTACGTGTGTGTTTGATCTCCATCAAAATCTAGCAGCGTCGTTGCAGTCTCTCCCTGGCTACCTCCAAGAACACATTAGAATTTGAAACATTCCAGAACTTAGAAACAGTGGCCTGCCCTTGTATTTCATTAGGGCAATCACACCCTCCCTTCCTTCGCATAATAACCCAGGAAGAATCTGTTTGTATTAATATATAAGTCATTGCATTTGGTTTGGCACGTTCGAAACGACACATTTGTCACTTTCCCCATTGTACACGGTTAGCTGAAGCCATTACAAATTATTACCCTTTCCAATTTTGTCTCTGAAACGCAGCTTCTCCCGCTGGTGTCATTTTCTGTCTTCCAATTCGGAAACCGTGAGAATGTGTTCATGGCTATGCACAGACTTTCCCCAGGCCGTGTGCTCGCTCTGGGTCCTGTGGGTCCTCCTGGTAATGATGTGTTGAAAGCTCTATGTTAGTAAACCTGTTATTGAATTGATGTTTGGTTCTTGGATCCAGAGGCTGATGCAGCCCATTGAGAGGGTCCGTTTCTTTAGTTTTTAGTCTTTAGTTATTTGGCTCAAGCTGATGCTCAAGGTTTTAGAAAATGACACTGCCTGTGGAGGACAAAATCCTTTCCACTGGGTGTTTTCTGTGCTAGTCTAAGAAGCGTTTTGTAGGGTGGAAAAGAATGCCTTTCCTTTTTGTGAGTTGATATTTTTATAGACGATTTCTGCCTCCCGATTTTAAGCTGGAGATGAAAGAGTTATAGGCTCACCCCCCGCTGGCTTCTCGTGTTTCTGTCGCCCCCCTCTTCCAACAAACCCCGAGTTGTTTATTACCTGCCATAGATTCATTGTTTGGATGGAGCTGCGAAGGAGCTATGATCCTTTAACCCCTGGCCAGTTGGAGTGTGTGTGTGTTGTTGGTTCCCACCTCTGCCTGCTCCAGCCGCACGGCACACAGCCCGTACGCACCTGTCAAGTGCACGCAGCCCCTTCTGTGCCTGTCTGCTCACGCTCACAGCACGTGTGCATCGCCTCCGAGTCGTAAGCCCCCCTCCGCCGTGCCAAGGGCTTTGTACTGAAGCAGGCAGGGGATTAGGATCCAACGGGCTTCCCGTCAAGGCTCTTTGATGACCTGGACGGGCAATGGCTGGTCTCCACTGCTCAGAGGCCCCACACCAGTGCCCGGCAAGGACCAGAGGATAAATTAGACAGAATGGCATTTAATGGCTGGAGGTGGCTGGAGGCTGAAATGCAAATCTGTCCAAAGTAATTCTTTCTCTTCCTTTTTCTTTGGAACCCCCAAGCAAGAATCTGATGTTAACGCAGAGCTCACACGGACTTCTAATGGCGCCCCAGGGTGGGGGCTGCTTTGTAAAGATTCCTGAGCTGCAGTTTCCATCCTCCTTTGATAGCGTGGCAGGTGGAAAGGGCTCAAAGAGCAGGAGTCAGGCTTTCCGTTCGTTTCCGTGCACCCCTGGCATCAGCCACAGGAGGCAGCTCCAGGGGGCCAGGGCACGTGTGTGTGAGCTGTGCTTTCCTGGAACACTGTTGGGAAGAGAGGAGGCTGATGTTAGGGGTGCCCACTCTGCACCGTGCTTTCTCCCTTCCCGGGGAGGCCGGGAGGCCAGCAAGGTCATGCTCAAGGAGGTGAAATGGACTAGCCCAGGGTCATCATTGGCATTAGGAACTACGTGGCCCTTCTGCCTGACCTCCCGGCCGGAACCCAGCTCCAGGGTTGGGTTGCCAGCCTCCTGGAAGACAAGCCAGCCCCTGCTGGATGGCACGCAGACATCACATTTTGTGCCTAACATCTGGGGGCCTTTTAAGAACCATCCAGATGTTTCATTCTGCTAAGTGGGGAGTCTGATGCCCACGCGCCAAAGGAAGGTGGCTTGTTTTAGCCCAGTCCGTGGTCAGGCAGAGCCGTTTGTCCACACCCACTCTGAGCAGTGCTGACCACACCCAGGCCTGTGGCTGGACCTCAGAAGTCAGAGATGAACCATACATGGCCCTGCCCTCCTGGAGCCACTGGGGGGGACATGGACCCCCCATGGCCACAGGTCACCAAGGCTTTTAAGTGCTGTGACATCTGCATCCTGTTGCCCCCTTCAAAACAGTGCCCCTCACCCCATCTGACCCCACTCCTCCATCCCTTTACTGTGCTTTAATTCCCTTCAGAGGACTTGTCACTCCCAGAAGGACGTTTCACTGTTTGTTGATCATCTGCCTTCCCCATTGCAAGTGAGCTCCGAGAACGGAGAGTTGATCTCCATTGGTCACTCACATACCCCAGCACTGCCTCAGTGCCTGGCACATGGTAGGTGCTTCAATGAATAAACAAATATTTCCCGAATGATTGAAATGGTCTTGTTCCCAGTGCAGTGCTGGTGAGCTCCCTGGCTCCTGAGCGTGATATCTGAAGATGGTCCCTGGGTGGCAGCATCGTGGACACTGGGTAGAAACATCGAGGAGTGCCACAGGCTCTCATGTGTGCTTTCCCGCGATGCTGGCTGTGGGGCTGTGGGCACGTCACGTGACGTCTCTGAACCTCAGTCTTTGGAATTATGAAATGGGCAGAGCCACCTTCCCAGGGATCCAGTGACTTAAGAGTTGCAAAGACATTTGGTGAAGAGGAAACCCATTACCACTACTTTAGTGAAAGGTCTTTTAAAACAAGGTGGTCTGCGCCTAGATAGGCAACAGCTCTTCCCATCCTCTGCCCCCCAGCTCCACCCTACGAGACCCCTTGGGTTACTTCATTTGTCACTTTGGTCTTCATTTTAAAGCCACATCCCAGAAGGGAGTTATTTCCGAAGCCTCACTTTGTCTGTGATCCCAAAATAGAATCACTCCTGCATCGTGAAGCAATCAATGAACCAGTTTTGGGGGGAGATAGAGTTTCTGGCTTTTTGTTTAAAAAACAACCACCACCCAGTTCAGGTTTCCAGAAGCCCCAGCCTTTCAGGTGAAGGCTGAGCGCCTGCTGACCCCACGTGCGTTTAGAAGCAGCTTTATTCTCCACCAAGGATGCCCAAGTGGGTCTGGTTTCCCTTCTCTTGCAGGCCCAGCCCCGTCACCTCCTTCCCCCTTGGAGAATGGGTGCTCCTTCTGCTGAATGGGCTGTGGTGGCGCTTCACCTGGCAGCCGGTTTCCTAGCTGTTTTCCCTGTCTACCTGGGCTTTCGCATCCTCTGTACTTTGAATGCAAAGCCAATATATTTGCTTCCCGTGAACAAGTCCCAGGGGGGTCCTCTTTACGGGATTCTAAAGCTGCAGGTTACACGGAACAACATGCTAAAATGACACCAGGAAGTGTTTCCAAATATCCAGGTGCTGGGGCCTTAGAAGTATGTCACTTGCTGGGGAATTAACAAGCCCCCAAGACAGGTCCTAACCACCCTGAGGTTACAGCACCACCTTCCTTTAGGATTCGCACCCCCAGCCCAACATTTATCCACAGAAAGACTTGACCAGAGAGGTGGTCCTGCTGTGTCCCCATCCTGAGCTGTTTCGGCGCACGATTCCAGATCGACAAGGTCAGCGTGAGATATTGGAAAATGAAGAGAAGGGAGGTCTGTACCCAAGAGGTTAGAGACGGCTTTTGGAGATGGACCCGGGTTCATCTGACAGTGTCCTTGGCTGTGACCTTGAGCAGCTCCTCTGCAGGTGACTCAGACCCCCCCCCCCCACCTCTTGAACCCGGCTTACGGTCCTCGCAAACTGGTCCTCGCCGTGGCACATCAGAAGTTTGAAAAATGCGGCCACGGAGGTCCCACTGCGCGCATTGTCATGAAAAATGTTATCGACTGTATTCGCTTGGCTTTGAAAGTCTTATGTTGTGCCTGCTCAGTTTAAAAAAACAAAAAGTGCCACCGGGAGACAGTGTTGGGACTCGGGGCCCTCGCGATCCGTCGTGGCTGTTTGAATTGCAGAGTCATTTTCTAAGTGTACTTGGTATTCCCACGTAGGCAGAGTTTCTTTAAAGATGCAATTGCTTCTCTCTGGATTTTGGCATCTGCGTTTTTGTTTACAGCAGTAATCAGTCACCCAGGGGTTGGGTGGAATCGTGTGTCCTGACCTCCCTTAAAAATGTTGGGGGGCAAGACAGATGCCTGGCCCAGAGGCCAGTGTGTGGCAGCGTTGTCCCTCGGATCGGCTGCATTCCCATCCTTGTTCCCGAGCATCCTTCCCTGATGAGGAGGGGAGGGGGCTCTTTGCAGAGCCCATTAAAGCAATTAATGCAGGTGAAAGTGGTGATTTGACAGCATGGGCATCTGGACTTAAAAAAAAAAAAACCCCTGTAATTTCTTTGACCCACATCTGAAACGTGTGCTAGGCTTCATTAAGAGGTTTCTGATTAAGAAAAGAAAAGTGGTCCAGCTATCAGAAATTACCCTCCCACGCGGGTAGCGAAGCTGCGCTCAGAAATTCCTGGGAAGGGTTTTCCTTCGGCTATGTCCATCCTCTTGGCCCCGGAGGGAGGGCCTGGTGTCCCGTGGTGCGTCTGGACCCAGCGTGACCTTTATCCTTTCCTTTGTCTCTTTCTGCCTCCCGCCTCTTTCTCCTGGGAGGCCCCAAAGCTTTCCCAGATTTTCCCCAACTCTCTTGAACCCTCTCCCCCCTCCAAGAGTCCTTCCAGCCCTGAGATTTAAATCTACTGGGAAGGTCAGGATGTTTGGATGACCCTCAAATTTCTTCCTCTCTTCCTCGGAGGTCTATATCGTCACCCAACTCTGAAACAATGCTTTGTTTCTTGCTCCCTGTGGGCCCCCACAGCCCAGTGCATCATCCCAGCTGACCAGCCTGCCCACCCAGAGCTGCCCCACCTGTGGGAAACCTCTTCTTTCCCTCTGCATCCTCATTAGAGTGGCCTGTGTCACTTATGGCACAGATGATACATTTCCTACTGTTTCCTTGTATTGCTCTGTGGACCATAATAACCTTTGTCTTGAGGGTTTCCGAGGAGCCAGACACCCTTCTCGTACTTTCTGTGTATAAACTCGAACCTCATGACGGTCCTATCGGGTTTGAGGGAAGTACCACCTGTATCACGTCATTTTGCAAAATTGCAAAGAGTTTTGTCACTTGCCTGTCGTCACAAGGATGGAAAGTGGGAGAGCCAGGATTCAAACACAGGTTTTGTTATCTTGAGGGAATGTGTCCGTCACTCAACACCAGAGAGAGGTGACATCCCGCGATGCCTGGGCCTGGGCTGTGGAGCCGGATGCTCTGGGCTCAAAGCCCACCTCTGGCCACCTGTGGGGCCTTGAACAAGCTTCTTAACCTCTCGGATTCTCAGATTCCTCTTCAGTAAAATTGTGATGGGAATCGCAGTCAGGTGGCAGGCAAGTTACTTCTTGGTTCATCTCTGAAGTGGGGATGCCGATGGCCACGCGGGTGATGTGTTAAAACCCTGTGCCCATCTGTCAGTCAACATTTAAGGATTACCCACTATGTTCAGACCACTGGGTTGAGGTTTATTTTCCTACCAGATGATGCTCTTCCTGGTATAAAATACCTAACACACAAGATGCTTACAAGCTCCTAACACGGAGCACGCTGATAACCATGGCCACCACGGAGGATCTCCTGTGCGACCCAGGAGCTCTGCCAGGGCTCCATGCGAGGCCCCCACCAACTCGTCACCGCAGCCCCCCAGGGAGAGGAGACTCAGCATCCGGAGGAGGAGGGGACCAGCCTCCTGCACACAGGTGGAGGTGGCAGGACCAGGATTCGAACCCAGGACTCCTGCCTGCAGACCGTGTGCTCCTTGCTGCTCTTGACCGCTTCTAACAGGCAAGGCAGGCGTGCAGCCCAGCACGGCGCTGGGAGGTCAGGGTCAGTGCCTGTGCATTTCTTCACTGACTTTTTTTCTTATGGAAAGGGCTTTGCAGCACTTGATGAGAAAGCTCGCTAGGAACCAGACCGCCCAGGCCACGGCCTCCAGCCCCTTCCCGGGGAAGCGCTATGCCTTTGATTGACTAGACGGTGGATATGGAGCTGCCCCTGGGCTCTCTTGGCCTTCTCCTCTCCCTCTATCTTATCTCTTTTGCCATGCCTTTTTGTGTATTGTCTGAAAATTCCCTTAGTAGATAACTGTGACCTCAATTCAACCACCATCAGGATAAACCCGTAACTTATGAAATCATCCCACTGAACTCTGGAGTCTCTGAACCTGTCTACACTGTCTGCCGGGTGGGCAGGATGAGAACGGGGTCTCCTGGGCCTCCTGTAAAAGGCTGGTGGTCGTCGACCCCGTCGCAGGCTGGAGAAATAAGGGGCCATTCTGTCTGGTTCGTAGGAAACATGAGGAGTCGAGGAGTCTGCCTGGGTTTTTAAAATAAAACGTTTGTGTGTGTGTTTTAATGACCTAAGAGATAGGGGTTCAATCTAGAAAGGTTAGAAGCCCCAGAAAAACACAGGAAAAAAACCAAAGATCATTAATAATCCCTACCACCCAGAAATAATAATTATTGACAATCTGGTTTGTGTCTGTCTGGTCCCCCTGTGTCCTTTGTGTTGGGAATTTTCTACAAAACTGCCATTCTGAACATAGTTATCAAGCCTGCTTCTTTCACCAAACAATATGCCACGACTGTTTTCCCACCTTGATAGATGTTTCTAGAACACGATTTTTAGTGATTGCATAATATATTACAGCGAAGAGGTACACAGTTTGACTAATTTCTTCTTGTTGGACAGTTTTTTTTTTAACCTTATCCATATTGCTGCTTTAAACATTCTTGCTCATTAATCTTTACGCGCATCTCCAATAATTCCTCGGGCTGTCTTTCGAGAGGCAACATTGGCTCAGGCAGATTTTTAAGGCTTTGATAACTGTTGCCAAATTGCTCTTGGGGAAAAGTTTGTTTTTTTTTTATAGTCCCTTCTACCAACGTTAATCTGAGATGCTTCATTTTTCCCCAGCCTTGCCAACCCTGGATGTTATATTTCTTTTCCATTTTAGCCAATCTAGTAGCCAAAAAAATATCCTGTTTTAATTTGCATAATTTAAAAAGCAAAGTTGAACTCCTTTGCGTGTTTATTATTTGTATAGCTGTATATACGTATATAAGGTACATAATATATCATATGCAATATTGTATATTATAGTTTGGTGAGTGCCATCAAGTCAGTTCTGACTCCTAGCGCCCCTGCAGACAGCAGAGCGGAACCCTGCCTGGTCTTTTTGCGCCATCCTCTCACCCTCCAGATGATGCTCCACTGCTGTTCACAGGGTTTTCATGGACAATTTTTTCAGAAGTGGGTAGCCAGGTCCTTCTTCCTAGTCTGTCTTAGTCTGGATCTCTGCTGAAACCTGTCCATCAAGGGGACCCTGCTGGTATTTGAAATCCAGTGGCATAGCTTTCAGCATCACAGCTACACGCAGCCTCCATGGTATGATGACCAACAGGTGGGTGGTTCCCTGACCAGGAAATGAACCCCGGGCCGTGGTGGTGGGAGCATCGAATCTTAACCACTGGACCATCAGGGCTGGCTTGTATATTACATAGACATATATAATCATGTATATGATATATGTAACATATTTACTTATTTTTGGTGTATTACTTATTGATGTCCAATGCCCATTTAATCACAAGAGTTGTACATTTCCGTGTCATCACATCTGTCCGTCTTTTTCTGTGTGGTATCTGCTGATAGGTTGTTAGGAGATGGTTGATTCGTCCGCCTGGGTTTGGACTCTTCCGTCTGAGGGTGAGTTGAGTCGGAAGCCCATCCCTTTGTGAACTGAGGATGCACAGAGAGCAATGAGGGCCAGGACTGGAAAGAGTCCAGGAGGAGAACACGCCCCATGCATGTGTTCGCTCATGGACCGGGAAAATCATACTGATAAATACAGGTTTTCCCAGTGGATGGATGAGCTGTGGGCGTCGATTCTAAACAAAATAACACTCCATTGCAAACCCATCGAGGCTCCTCTTGAGTGATTATATTTATGACTGCTCCCACCTTGTTAGTTCTTTTAAAGGAAAAAAGAAAACAATAGAGACAAAATTGAAAAGAACATTCGTAAAGCAATTTACTTAAATTATAAGAGGCTAAAAGCCAGGCTTAGTGGGTAATTGAAGAATTGCGTTAAAAAGGAATCAATATCTTTCTGGAATCTGCTCTGCCCTCATCTTGTGAGTTGTTTTGCAAATGGATGGTCCCTCTGTCTATCACTATCTTGCAGATTTCTCCTAGCCTTATCCCCCAGGACAACATTCTTTTCCTCTCTTCGCTGGTTCGTGGTTTTCCTTTTCGCACAGCCTTACCTCACTGAGACATTTAGGAGCAAAGATGCTGGAGAGCAGAGACTTGAAAGGTCAGGACATTGTTCCAGCCTCTGGGATGCCGGTGTTCCAAGCCCCGGGGCAAAGGTTTCTGTCTGTGTCTTCACCCTGAGCCTCCCGAGAAGGTCAGACTCATAAAGAAAAGAGGGTGGAGGGAACACAGTTCATTTTTTAAAATCTCCTTGCTAAGGCCCCAATTAAAGGCACATTTAAACAGCATTCAAGAAGATGAAAAGAGGAAAAGAAGATAGAAGATTCCCACCCTCGTAACTTGTCATCGCTTTTCTCCCGGATGCCTGGCCTTGAGCTGTGTGCATTCAGGTTCCCTTAATGGTTCAATCCTGTGCTTTGTTCGTTTATGCTTTGTGTGAATGTTGTCCTGTTGTTTTGTGACCCTTGTGTTGAGCTGCGTTTCAGGGAGGGAGCCCCGGACGGGCTCTCCCAGCTGCTCTGCAGTCCGGTCTGTTTTCCCGGGATGCAGAAGCTCAAGGAGGTGAGGTGGCCACAAAGGGCCAGGGCAGACGGAGAGTGAGTTCTGAACACACCACTGCCCACTCACGTCAGCGTGCCAGAAGAATCTAGACTGACACGTTTTGGACTTTTGTTTAAAGGAATGCTCATACGTGACATGCATTCTTAGGCCCAAGTTAGCAGCAGCAAAGTATTTCTTGGGAGTGGAGGGAGAGAGTAAGATCAGAAAACAGACTTATTGCCCAAGTGCCTGTGAACAACGTTTCTCCCCTCCAGCTACATGGAGAAGGGAGCTAATCTTTGAGATGTGTTTTACCATTCATTCATCCACCACTTGGCAATTGTTTTATTGGGCCTCTCCCATGTGATTGGTGTGATTTAACACCTTCTTTAAACTCTACATATCCCATTTCCTTATTTATTAATATGTTTGTGATTAATATTCCTTTCTACTTCAAAAATAACTGAGCGACTTAACCTAAAAAGCACCTCAAGAAAAAGGCAGAGAGATCAGAAACCATACTGGAAAGTGTGTATGTGTGTGTTGCCTTAACTGGGGACAGTATTTCATATTTAAATGGAATTCTGAGCTTCCTGGCAACCAAGGCAAAAAGGGAAATTAATATATTATTTAGATTCAACGAGAGAACTCATTGGTAATTCAGAAGAGGTAAAATTCCTCGTTGGCAGTCAATTTCAAGAGGAAGCGTTTCTTTGCTGTCTCTCATTTTATGTGAAATCATCCACTATCTCCTATCTTTCCTATTTGTTGATAACACCTGCAACCAAACCAGAAGAATTCCCTGCCTTCTCTGTCTGTTCAGAAAGATGTAGATAAAATGATCGCTCATATAAGTCTGTGTCTGTCTGTTGAGATACATACTTTCGGGGACAAGGAGCTGCACGTGCAAATAGCTGGAGCACTCGATACCGTCAGAAAGCCGGTGGCAGAGGCAGGAGATGAGGCTGGCCCGGCAGGAGACGAGCCGCACGGTACTGAGACGCGCTGCAAAGAGTCTGCCTTTTACGTCAGAAGCCGTGGGAGAGATTGGGGTGGGGAAGGGCTAACTTGCCATTTAAAAGGATGCCGGCCTGCGGAGACCGATTGTGGAGGAGGGGAGGCTGGAAGCGGTTGGAGTTAGCGGGCCCTGTAAGAGGTAATTAACACAGATAAAAACATGGTGCAGAGGGAGGGAGTCTGGAGACAGACTGCTCATTAGGGCTTTACCCTCTCGTGATGATAAAGTATGCCACCGGGGCAGAGAGTCCACACCGCCACTTCCTGTCCTCCCTCCGCGTGGGGCTGAACGGGGGCAGTCTTTCTAGCCCACGTGGCCGCGCCTGGCCCCAACTCAGGGTTCAAGAGCCCGGGGGCTGTCGCTCATTTGCAGCCTGTAAGTCTCACATCCCCGCTTCACACTCTCTCCTTGTCCATCTTGTGAGGCCGAGACATAGGGTTGGCCTTGTGTGCCCTGAACCCCCTTGAACTTCTGGTGAGAGAGGCACGAGTTTGGAGGGTCAAGGATTCACAGCCGACCCTGCCTCTTGCCCTGTCTGTGACCCTGCATAAGGCACTTCTCCACCCGGAGGCTCTTGCCTCATCTGTGCAGCGGGAAGAATAAATTGTGAGGTCATCACAGTAATTTTAATATTACCGATAATATTAACCACCGTTTGCTGGGCACCTGCTGTACGCCGTGCCCAGTGCAAGATGCTCTGGGACTGTTATCTCGCCAGGCCTCATTCTGCCCGCGGGACGACTGCATAGAGGCGGGCATCACAGCCTCATGCGGGGGGAGGGGGGTGGACAGCTGAGGTCCAGAGGGCTTCCGTCACTTGTCCAAAGACTCCTGGCTAGGGACAGGCGGGCCTTTGTCTGGGAATGGCTTTCTAGCGAGTATACCTTCCACTGAAACACTCTTGGGGGGTCGTCACCCTAAGACACCTTTTTATTTCAGTGCTGTGCGATGCTTGGGTGGAGTTGGACAATACGGCCAAGATTTGCCCGGTGTCACAGTGCTGCCCCCTGCAGGTGGCTGTAGGGACTACAACCGGGTGGGACACCCTCCCCAAGAAACACTGGCGTTTATGAAAAAGGACGCACTGCCCAGTGCCCCGGAATTCCACCTTTCTCTAGTCTAGAAAATTAAGGGCACCTGTGCGCCAGGATGCACGCAAAAGTTTGTTCATCACGGCATCGTTTGTGCTGGCCGGCAAAATGGGAAACAACCTCAGTGTCCAGCAGTCGGGCAGCGGGAATTCAATATTGGTGTCTCTGCCAGAGACTGCGACGTGGTGCGGGAAGAAATGAGCTTAACGTCATTGAACTGGTGAGGGAAAATCCTCAAAGTACATTCTTTACCTGGAAAAAAGGGTGGTGAAGAAAATGTTAAGTATGAGTCAATGTATGTAAATATCAGACAGCACTCGTTTTGTCCATGCACAGCCGCAGGTTTGTGAAGTGCACAGAGCAAGCGAGGAAGGGCAGACCCCGAACTGCGGCCGTGGTCACGTGGGTGGTGGGTTGAGATTTGTCCTCCGGGTTCCCTATAAGAACAATACCTAAGCCTTTTGGAGCTCTTGCCTGTGTGCCCGGAGCACACACTTTGTGCGTATTAACTAATTTAGTCCTCACAGCTGCCCGTGAGAGAATGCCACTATTACCCTGTCTCATGCCTGGGAAACTGGGGCCCCGACTGGTTCAGGGACTTGCCCGGGGTTGGTGCTGGCAGGTGGCGGAGCTGGGCGGGAATCCCTGTAGCCCGGCCCCGGGGCTGTGGCTATAAACCGCTCCGTCTTCTCCTCTCTCCCCAAATCCCACGCGTGTCTGCGGTGTGTGTGCTCACGTGAGTGTGGGGAGCGTGCCCCAGGTCCACCTGAGCCCTCGTCTGGCGCACTGTTCACTCTGTGGCCGCGTCTGAACAGGCTGCTGGGGGCCGCCTGGCATAGAGAAAGCTCAGCGAATAGCTTGTTGAATGAACGAACAAATGGGTAAAGCAGTGGATGAGACAACGCAAGGAACTTGCTTTGGAGTCTTAGAGACAGGATGTGTGAAGGCGACGCAGAGCCTCCAGAATAGACGGCAAGAAAAGCAGAAGTGTGCTGGGTGCTCTTGGAGGAGAGTCCATCACCATCTAGGAGGGCTTCCTGGAGGCGGTGGGCAAGGAGCTGAATGTCGAAGAGGAGCAGATATGAGGAAGTGTGGATTTAGGGAAAGAAGGCTGTTTCTGAAGGGAGGAAAGTTGGGAGGGAGAGGCTAGAGTTGCTCACGTATTTGTGTCCACGTGGGTTAGAGGTTTGGAGAATTTCTGGGGTTCGTGGTTGGGAGACGGAGCTGGCAGCCTTGGGAAGGGAATTCACGTGCATTTAGCACCTACTATGTGCCAGGTACTACGTAGGCAGTTTACATTATCTTCATAATCCTTACAACAGTTGCATTTTAAATACAGGAAGAGGCACAGAGAGGTTAGGTAACTTGCTCAGTGTCGCACAGCAAGTCTTCAGCAGAGCCGGGGTTGGTGCTCAGTGCGTCTGGATCCAAAGCCCCAGCTAGGCAAGCTGTGGTCAGGAAGAGCAGGCTGGCATCCTCCCCTCCTCTCTCCTGATCTCTAACCTGAACCTGGGCTCAGACCAGCCCCGTTCCTGAGGTTCGGCATCTCTCTTCCCAAGAGGAGGAAGCTTGGGCCCTCGAGGTCTGTGTCCTGAAATGAGCTGCATGACTCACCGCTCTGTGTCCTCACTGGAGACTTTTCCAGAACACCGCTTTAGTACACGCCCCTGAGGACACTGGTCATCTGGGGACCTTGTTCCCCACTTCCTGCTGGCTCTTTGGGGCGTGTCCACAAGTCCCCTACACGGTGGCCATCTCCCCTCTGTCTCTCATCCTCCGCTGAGCGGAGAACCGTGTGGCCTCCCGATGTGGGGGTCTCAGGGTCGACTCTGAGGAGCTGAGTGGGGCAAATCTGCCTCCCGAGGGCATTAACCCAGGTGGCGGGTTACGCAGTTTGAAAACGGACCCGGATAATCTGTGTTTCCGTGATCATAACCTGCTGCCCACACCGCTGTCGGCTGACGGATGGGGTCTTAGCCGCGCCAGCTGCCGGGGCCGGGCCACATGGAGATGCTCCCTGGTCTGACGTGGTGGGATGCCTCCCAGCCCCTTGGTCAGGTTTCACCAGGAACCGCGTGACGACAAGCACGGCTCGAGGCGCTCCGAGGCCCCCTCTGCTTGCAGTGGACCCGCGCTCCTCTCATGCATTTTCCCTTTTAGCCGTAGCTCATTGAACTCTTAGATGACAAGCACTGTTCCACCATGGCTCCTCTCCCTCAAGGGAGTGGAATTATGATCTTTGTTTTACAAGAGAGAAACAGAGGAACAGAGAGGTTCAGTAACTTGTGTGAGATGGCACAGCTAAAAAGCAGTTGATTCAGGAGACTGGCTGATTCTGTCCTTGCCGCAGCGAGAGAGGGGCGTGCTTGGCAGTCACCAGAAGGGGCAGGCAGAGCACCGGGTGCTTTAAGGGGGTGTTGGGTGTGGTTTCCCACCTGTAGACAGCTGCCCACAAACAGCAGGGCCCTCAGCCGTAGTCCCATTGGAAGGATGTCGCCCCAGCCCCCAGGTCCCTTCAAAGGTCCACCACTGCCCGTGATAGTGCTGAGTTGGGGTGTGCATCTGGCCACCCCAAGACGCGCCGTCTGCCCTTCTGGTGTTTTCTTAAACCCTCTTGGCCCCTCCCAACTGCTGTGCAGCCTCCGAGCCCCCAGGTTGAGATCTGGTTCAAGGACCTGATTCAAGGACCAGCCAGCACGGTTCTGAGCCCCCACTCCTTCAGTGGGGGCAACCGAGGATGGCTTCCTGCCTGGAACCTGTCCCTGCACGCCCCAGAGCCCCTGATCTCTTTGCCACCACGCCTGTGACCGCCGTGCAGGTAAATGCAGCCTTGCCTCCTAAAAATGTCGAAGTTTAACGTGGCGCGGGACCTTAGCAAGCAGTGCCAGTTGGCAAAGCCAAAGCTCAGTGAGAGGAGGACATAGCCCCGGGTCACCCAGCAAGCCAGCGGCCCGATGGGGATGTGCCCGGGTGTCTGTGGCACAGCCGGAGCTTTCTAGCTTGCCCTGCTGTCTAAGGCTGCCTGCTCCTGGCCCTGGCGGGAGAAGCTGCTGGTTCTCTGGGAGATCAGCGGCCCTGTGCACCTAACCGTGAGCGTGGACCGCAGGATCCCCAGATGGCCTGAGCGTCAGGGGTCAGCGTGGCGGTGGCAGTGAGCGTGAGCTGGTGGCAGGGTTGTCAGGGCCAGAAGGCACCAGCAGCTCTGTTTAGAAATGAACACCTCTGTTCGATGCCGCCTTGTAAAAAGCAAGAGGTGGTTTGTAAAAATAGAGACAGGAAGGCGAGCAGAAGGTGGAAACCAGCTTCTGAGAGGGTCCCCCAGCTCCTCACGGTCCCTGGAGGACACGCACGCATCTCAATTAAATTAAAGGGTCGTGGATGGAGCCCTTGGCGGGGTTCTGGCGGCCACCGTGCTGAGACCATATTCCCAGAGCCAGCTTAGATGCTGAAAGAGCTGTCTCAGGAATCTCGGTTTTCTTTCAGTTCTACCAGAAAAATAAAGAAGGTGGCCACAGACGACGACATTCTTGCTCTCCAAGACCCAGTGAAGACCCCTGTTGACCCCACCAAACAGCCAACATCAGAGGTTCCAGAATGGTCTAAGCTTGAGTGGCCACCAGACTTTCTGGTCCCACAGGCTCATGGTGGGGAAACAGGTGCAGAGCAGACGGGGCTGCCCAGGGCTGGCCTCCTGTGCCTGGGCTGTCCGCACCCCGTCCCTTCCCATCTCGGGTTTCCAGGGTCCCCTTCCGCAAAGTATTGGGGCCCGGCAGCCGGTCGGGGCTCAGTGACGTCCCAGGCTCCCTCGGGCGCCCGCTGTCTGTGGTGTCCTCATCAAAGGCATCACCTCCTCTCTGGTCTCAAGGTTGCTCTCACCTATTTATAGAACTGACCAGAATTCCACTACTGCCAGCGACACAGAATACAAATCAGGTGCCATGCGCTGGCTTCCATTCTCTCTCCCACCCTCGTCTTTAAGTCCCTGGATGAAGCTTTTCCACGCCCGGCTTCTCTTACTGATGCCGACACTCCGGGGAGGAGAGGGCAGTGGGCTCTCTGCCGCTTGCTGAGCTCCTACTGTGTGCAAAGGTCCAGAGCTAGTGCGCACTGGCTCATTTAATCCACACAAGCCTGGCGGGGTGGGAGGGTTGTCGGCGTCTCACGTGGGCTGCCTCGCCAGAGGGAGCACCAGGCCCGAGGACTCTCAACGAACAAGTGACAGGAGTGCAACTTAAATCCAGTTCTGCCTGAATCCACAATCTGATCTCCTTCCAGATCCGAGGAGTCAGGTGGCTGCAGGGTGAGGCCTGTGGATATTAGGGTTTCTCTGGGGGCCGTATATTTACATTCTCACCCAGTGGAGTCAACTAGGCTTTTCTGAGGACCTACTGTGTGCAGGCAAAGCCCTGACTGTCACCAGGCTGCAAGTGTCATGAGGCCATACTGTGCACTAGGTGAAGCCTTTCTCTTACTGGGCTGCAAGTGTACTGAGGTTACGCTCACTGTGTTCTCTCCAGGCCTGGCACACAGTAGGCCCTCAGTCGACCCTTGTCGAGTGAGTGATGGGGCTCAGACTCACAGTCCGTCGATGGAGGGAGCAGAGAAGGGGGAGGCCAGTTGGAAGAGCATCGAGCAGCCAGCGGTGCCATCATGGGGGAGGGAGCAGTGGGCAGGGAAGAGGGGCCAGGAAGACCACAGAGGTCACAGTGACCTCTCAGGCTTCTGCCCTTGGCCTGTGCCCTGAGACCCAGTTCCCACTTGGCTCCAGCAGAAGCCCAGTTGGTCTCCGGCTGCCTCCATCCTCATCTCAAACTTCACAGCGACTAGATGTCACCAGCTGTTCCGTCCAGGGCATCCCAGGGGTGCTGAAAGAACGCTGTAAATCTTGCCCTGCTCATCCCTCAGAAATCTATTTTAAAAGCAGAATGTTCGAGAGCTGCCATCCTCTCCATGTCCTTCTGCGGGGAGTGGCATGGAGCTGTGGAACCAACTGAGGGACCTGGTGCCTCCCAGCTCGCTCCTCCTCCTCTGGGAGGGTTCAAATGTCAGGGCGTCCAGTCCTGGGCTGGGGGTCCTCCTTGGGCAGGCCCCCCCACCCCTACCCAGCCAGGGCTCCCCACTGTCTTTGAAAGCTCCACCCTTGACCCCTTCTGTCTGAGTATTGGGGCTCAGGAACCCGAGTGTGTACCAGATTCAGGCAAGCTTGGGGTCGCCAGAGAGCTGGGTACTCCCCGCCCCCTTTTGGGCATATTGTTGTTTTCTAATACTGAAAGTAATATATCCTCATTCTGGAACATTTGGAGAATATTGAGAAACAGGAAGAACAAAGTAATAATCACCCATAATCCTACCACCCAGAGAGAAGCACTGTCGGCTTGTTGGCACGTCACTCCTCAGTTTCACTTTGTTTGTTTCCTGTGATATTTTTCTCTTGACATGAGTGCGATCAGGCTGTAAGACAGGACTGATATCCGTTTGACCCCACTTAACGTTAAAATGTATCACGTATCGTTGGCTTTACGAACTCTTTGTAAAGATGTTAAAATGTGATTTTAACCACAGCGTGAACTTTCCCATGGGTGGGTACTTTCATTGACTCAAATAACCCCAGGTTTGGGGGTGTTGGCTGTCAATCCTGTTGCTAATTGACTGTTTCCTTGAAAAAATGGCTCATTTCGGCTACAAGTGCATTATAGGAAAGCCACATGGCGCATCTCAGCTTCCACCCGGGGCACAGAGTTTGGGCTGCCCTCTCCTTGGGGTGGGTCCATCCCCAGACTGGAAAATGCAGAGCAAAGGTGGCATCTGCACTCAGCATTGGTTGCTCTGGCAAAGGAACCGCTTCCTGGCCGTGTGGTCAGGCGACTTCCCTCTGTTTCTTCATCTGAATCGTGGGATCCCTGGCCCCCAAGGTTGGACGCCATGGGGATTTTAGGAGCTAACGCATGTCAGGTCCAGAGCAGAGGGTCTGACACGTACAGGCCCTTTATAAACGTCAAGCTATGATGATCATCAATACTTTTATCCCTTGACTCTCTCGTCTGGTATTTTATCGGCGTTGCCAAGACCACCCCCGCGTTCCGTAAGGGCTCACAGTTCAGCATACAGTTGTACTGGTGGCTAAGCTTTGGGACAGCAAAAGGATACCCAAGGAAATGAGCACAGGGAGCAGCCATGAGGTGAAGTCTGCAGGAAACCAGGCACAAGCTTCTGGTCCTTTCCTTTGCAATCACACAGGATGCGTTTAGCTCCTCCAGCATTGGATGGTGACAACACGTGGGTGATCTTGTCTACCAGGGGTGCTCATTGGAAAGACTCAGCGCCCAGGGTTTTTATTTGGGGCTGGTCACATAGGCATCCTCTGCCTGTATGCACATTCCAGACCCCACACGGTTTGCACAAATAGCCTAGGCAGCTGAGCTCCCTTTATCAGCTAGGAATGCTGGGAACACGCAGAATCCAAGGTCCCAGGTGCCCGCCAAGCAGGCCTTCCTAAGGATGCTGGTACCTTTTCTCTGCACAGGGATGCTAAGAGATCACATTTCTTGTGTTTGGACCACTTCAAGTTAGGGATGGAATGGATGTCCTCGTTCCCATAGGACGAAACTGAGGACTGGAAGAGGGCAGGGATTGGGGGGCCTCCTCTTCCCTCTGTGGGTCCTGAGACGAGGCAAGATCTGGGGAACGGGAGGGCGTCCCTCACTGCCCCGCTTCCTGCTAACCCGCATGTCTCTCTCTCTCTAGGCTCTGAAGGGCTCCAAGAAGCTGGTGCTCTCCGTGTACTCCGCAGGGCGCATCCCTGGGGGCTATGTCACCAACCACATCTACACCTGGGTGGACCCCCAGGGCCGCAGCATCTCCCCGCCCTCCGGCCTGCCCCAGCCCCACGGCAGCGCCCTGAGGCAGCGTGAGGGGGACCGGAGGAGCACCCTGCACCTCCTGCAAAGTGGGGATGAGAAAAAGGTGAGCTGGCAGGCTGCCTGGACCCGGGGGCGGGGTGGGGGGAGGCCGGCCCCCGAGACCCCATTCTCCCTGCCAAACCCAGAACAGGGAAGCTTCCTAGAGGCCGGAAGAAGGGGCTTGGCTCTGTCCTTCTCTCCCCCAAGTCCCTACGGAAGGATTTCTTTGCCTGTTGACCTGTGCGGTGACTATTATGGTACAGGCTGAGCTGCTGCCACAAAGGAGCCGAAGGTGGTGATTTAAATAAGTCGGGTTATTTCTCCCTGACACAGAACAGAGGGGGAGGTCTAGGCTGGGGGGCTGCACTGCTCCACATCTTATTCTGGGACCCACATTCCGTCCATTACCATCCTTGAGGGTCTGGCCCCTTCTGATGGTTGAAGCTGGGCCGCACTGGGTCCCCATTCTAGCCCCTAGAATGGAAAGGGGAAGAGCGGAAGCTCAGAGCTTCCCTTTAAATT
The DNA here is from genome assembly GCF_021613505.1 of Equus quagga. Lineage (NCBI taxonomy): Eukaryota > Metazoa > Chordata > Mammalia > Perissodactyla > Equidae > Equus > Equus quagga. The sequence goes on along the minus strand of NC_060267.1, from coordinate 76,936,766 downwards.
AGAGATCTTTTAACTTCTCAGTGGTCCGGACCCAGGTGCGCGGCCACACACAGCTGCCGGGAGCCCACACTCCACCGGGAACCTTTTGCGGTGTGGGTTTTGGGTTGTAAGGAAGAGAAACTGGCCCTGGTCACCTTCCACAAAGTAAGAATTTACTAGAAGGGTGTGGGAAGTTCCAGAATTGAAGCTGAGGACCTTAGGTGCAGCCTCAGGGAGGAACACGCCTCCACCACTTCAGTGTCTGCATCCTTCCGGGTGGAGCCATGGTCCAGGGAGGGAGCTCCTGATTGGCTGGTGGGGAGGGCTGGGCACTTTGATTGACAGAACCACCAAGACTGTAGCCAATGGGGGAGGGGTTCTTGCCCAAAGCACCATGGGGAGATGCAACCTGAAGAAGGGGCCAGAGGCATCAAGGCATGCCCCGTACCGCCCTCCTCCCCCCAGACCTTGGCAGTTTCTTTTATTAAAAAAAGGGCAGAGAGATGGTCCCCCTGTGTTTTCAAACTTCTCTCTGGATGCAGTGTGCTTTGCACTCCGTGGCTGCCCAGAACTCTTTACATCGTGCAAAACTAAAACCCATTAAAAGGCAATTCCTCCCCCCTCTCCCCTCCAAACCCTGGCAGCCACCATTCTACTTCCTGTCTCTGAACTTGACAACTCCAAGCGCTCATCTAAGTAGAAAGACAGCATTTATCTTTTTGGGACTGGCTTATTTCACTTAGTCTGATGTCCTCAAGGTTCATCCGTGTTGTGCATGTGATAGAACTTCCTTCCTTTTTTACGGCTGAATAGTATTCCACTGTAAGGATAGACCCCATTTTGTTGGTCTGTTCATCCATCGACGGACACTGGGCTTCCGTCAGCCTTTTACTGCTATGAGCATGAGTCTACAGATATTTCTTTGAGACCTTGCTTTCAGTTCTTTTGGGTACTTCTCCCGGAAGTGGAGCTGCTGGAGCATATTATAATTCTATTTTTAATAGTTTGAGGAACCCACCGTGCTGTTTTCCATAGTGGCTGCATCATTTTATATTCCCACTAACACCACCCAAGGGTTTCAATTTCTCCACATCCTCACCAACGCTTATTTTCTGTCTTTTTGATAGTAGCCATCCTAGTGGGTGTGAGGTTTTTCTCTTGCGAATCTTCACATTGGACCTTTGTGCAATCCTTTAGTGGAGCAATGACAGTGCCCAAGGTCACACAGCTGGGCGGTGGCAGCGTTCAGGGACAAAGCCAGATCCGTCTCTTTCTAAGCTCTCCATCCTAACATTGGCCCATGCCGCCTCCCCAGTGGGGGAACCCAGAGGAGGCAGGTTGCGGTGTCCCAGTGAATCATCAGTCCAGGGAAGGGCTTGTTCTGGCACGTTCCATGAGACCCGATGTGATACGTGTCCTGTGAAAGGGACAGAGAGACTGACGTGGTGTGCAGAGGAGGGAGAGCTTTGGGAAGCCTTCTTGGAGGAGGCAGCATTTGGAGTTTGCCACGTGGCAGTGGGAGGGAAGGTGGTCCAGACAGAGGGAACAGCACAACAGTGGAGGGAGGTTAGAAAGAGCAGGATGGCTGTGGGAACCCCAGCTGGTGCTGTTTGTGAAACGAGGTTGGAGAACAGTGGCTGCGGGGCTGGGGTGCCAGGCTGGGGGGTGGGGTGTGTGTCCGGGAACACTTTTTCCTCTGGGCAGCGAGGACTCTCTGAGTGTTCTCCTCGCTGATGGGGGACCAAGGGCGAAATCGATTCCAGGTTTGCAGAGATCTTTACAAGATGGTGAAGAGGAAGGGGGGCGAAGCTCATTTTCAGGAGGGGTGGGACCAGTTGGAGTGAAAGCAGAGACAGAAAGAGCCTTTGGAGCCAGTAATGATGCTTCTGGATCTAGTCAAGATGACCCTTGAAGGTGGAAAATAAACCCGGGGGGAGGTTCCGGGGCGCTGAGGGCCCTCGCTCTGCGTGGATTGTCAGAGGGAAATGTTCTCGAGCCGGGGGCGGGTTCCTTTTAAATTCCTTGAAATGGGGCTGGTTTGAGGTGGATTCTGAGGCTGGGAGTGTGGCCGGAGAGAAGGCAGGCCGAGCGAGGGGAGGGGGCTGCGTCAGGGTGGAAGGGCAGGGGGCCCACGGTGGCCTTTGGGGTGGAGGGGTGAGCCTGTGTTTCCAGATCCCTCTCTGGCCGGCCGCCTCCCCGCTGACCTGCCTCTAGAGTCTGAGTTCCAGGTGCCTGTTCTGGGCTCTGCCTGCCAGGAGGGGTTCGGCGGGGCCCTTGCAGGACGCCCACAGAAACACAGGAGGGCTCTCAGAAGCCTTCTTTCTCTGCTTCTGTGTTTCTGTCACCCCTTTTATTGGAGAGGGGTTATGAATCATGTGACGGATGCCGGTCACCAGAGTGATGGAGCCCCAGCCTCCCGGCGGGTCGCCTCTGTACTGCGGGTTTTTAGATGTCAGTATGGTTTCATGAAATCGTTTGCCTCCTAAGCCAAACCTATGAAGTATTTGCAGATAGTATCAATATTCCCATTTTTCAGATGAGAAAATAACGGGGCAGAAAGGCTGAATGCGTTACCCCAGGCCACACAGACGGTGAGCAGCGGGGCGGGGTCGTCCTCAGACCCTAAGGCCTGTCTTCCTTACCTTCGGGTGCGTGAGTGGGGAGAGCCCCCTGGTTCCTTCGGTGTCCCCCGGCTCTGTCCCTTTGGGCCCTGGCTATGCACAGCTTCCGTGGATGCTCCCTCTGGCTAGAGTCATGGCACGGCCTGACTGCTCGTGTGCCAGTGATCTGGTCAGCATCTGGGATCCCCTCAGAGGAATGTTGGGGCAGGAGCAGCCATTGGCAGGAGTCACATGCCCCTTACCGCCCCCTATCTGGGTTGTTTTCCTGTGAACCAAGGGGCAAGTCTTATTCCATGGTGGTGTCTCTGGCCTCCGGCCCCCACTCCAGGCTGGCAGTCAGGCCCTGCTGCAGCCACGGCAGCCCCCCGAGTTCATGTGCCTTCAGCAGCCGCAGAGACAAGATGGGACCCAGCCTGAGACAGAAGGAGCAGGGGCTTTGGGACTAAGTTTGAAGCCTGCTGTGTAAGAAAAACCTCCAGCTCTCCTCCAGTTTCTCCTTCACTGTCACACCACCACCCCGCTCACAACGGTCTGACACCAGATCTGGGGGGGGGGTTCCCCCCGCAAGCACTTCTGCAACACCAGCGGGGCATCCTACCATTTATCTCAGTTCTGACGCCCTCTACCTGGAGACGGCGTCAGATCCCTCAGGTTAAGGGCTCGGTCCCTCAAGGCTGCCCCCGCCCCCACTTCGGATGCCGCTCGCAAGCCTAAGTTGTGACCTATGCTTCTGACCAGTCAGCTGTAAATCTGGGGTCCCCACGACGCCCTCCTTGAGTTCAGTTAATTTGCTAGAGCAGCTCACAGAACTTGGGGAAACTGTGTCCTGTTTACCAGTTTATTGTAAAAGGGTGGGATAAAGGATACAGGTGGACGTGCAGATGGGAGAGATGCGCAGGGCAGAGTAAGTGGGAAGGGTGTGGAGCTTCCGTGCCCAGGGATGGGGTTGTACAACAAGACAGCAAGGGAGATGGCCGTGCCTGACTCCAGGTAGGCTGTGCGATCCTCATTTCACGGATGGGGAAACTGAGATGGGAGAAGCCATGGGCCTGGCCCCACAGTTCCCAGAATAAAGGGCAGAAGCAGGATTTGAACTCAGGCCCCTGGGGGTCAGTTTGGCACACTGGTTAAACGCCTGGGCTCTGCCAGCTGTCGGCTGCGTGACCTTGGCTGCGTCCTTTCAGCCCTCCAGCCTCAGTTTCCTCATCGGGAAAGTGGGGATAGTAAGAGACACCATGGAGAAAGAGAGAGGCTTAAACAAAGTCCTGTGACGTGCCGAGCACCCGAGACTTGGGAAATGGTACACTGAGTGAGCAGTTAATTTAGTGAGTTATTATTATCTGCATATTGTTAGGGGGCGTGGTGTTCTTGTCCCCGTGCCAGGCTGCCCCCACAGCTTAGTTTCCGTTCCCATCGGTGAGTTTTGTTTCCTGCCGGATGCTGCTTGAATTTCCAGCAGGTGGTTGAGGCAGCTCGCCCGTGGTTGGTGGGCCTGTTACTGCCATCCTGTGATGAAGACCCCCTCTGAGTCCCATGGCAAGGATTTATGAGGAGGTTTGTTTTCCACTTCAGTCTTTAGAGGGGGCTGCTGCAGACCATCTGGGTGGTCCGGCGCCCCTCTTGCTCTCTCCCCCCACAATCTTTGTGTCCTGGAGCTGGAGGGACCAGGTCGGGTGGGGACGGGGGGTAGGGACTGACCCCAGGTCACCCAGGGAGCTGGGCCAGAGCCTTGGCGTGTAGACCCCAGCCAGGCCCGGAGCAGGGGTCCGTCCAGCTTCGAGGGGGGAGCTCCCACAGTGTCCTCGGCCCACCTCACTCACCTCCCCAGGTCTGAGCCCCCAACCCCCCGAAGGTACACGCCCTCCTCTGCTGTCCCCCTCCCCCACAGTCTTCCTAAAATAGGAATCTGAACCCATCTCCCTCCCGCTCAAAGCCCAGGGTTCTTGGCCTGGCTCACGGCCCCACACAGGCTCATGTCATCCACCCCACCTGCCCTCGTCCCCTCCCCGCCACACGCCAGCCAAACAGAACACCGAGGTGACCCCAGGGGGCCAGGTTCCATCCTGTGTCTGAGGCTTCACACGTGCTCTTGCCCTGCCGGCCCCCAGCAGCCTGCAGGGCTTGGTGGTCCTATTTCTGGAAGGTTCTGCCTGAGGTCAGGCTCTCAGGAAGGGACTCTGGGACCAAGATTTCCCTGGAGGAGGTTTACAGGAGAGAGCCCGTGTTAGCCAGAATGGTGACTCCCCAGAGACCTCCACCTCCTAATTCCTGGAACCTTGAGGATGTCACCCTCCATGGCAAAAGAGACTTGAGATCGGGAGAGTCTCCTGGAATATCCAGGTGGGCCCAGTGTCATCACAAGTGTCCTTATAGAAAGGAGACGGAAATGTCAGAGTCAGAAAAAGGTGACGTGATGCTGGGAACAGAGAGAGAGACGGGAAGATGCCACCTGCTGGCTTTGCAGATGGAGGATGGCGCCATGAGCCAAGGAAGGCAGGTGGCCTCTAGACGCTAGAAAGGACCAGGAAACAGGTTCTCCCCAAGAGCCTCTAGAAGGAATGCAGCCCTATGGACCCAGGGCTTCTGATCTCCAGAACTTTTAAGCTGATAAATCTGTGTTGTTTAAAGCTGCTAGATTTGAGGTCATTTCTGACAGCAGCGAGGCAGTGCTGTCGTAACTGGGGTCAACGTTGGTGATGGCAGGAGGGACGCAGACCTGGGCAGAGGGAGGAGTGGGCTGCGACGCCATCACGGCAGAGGCCTCGGCCCGTCCCACGGGGGCTCCGGGGCGGGGGTGGCCCTGCAGAGCTGTCCTGAATTCAGGCAGGGGTCCAGCTTTCGCCACCCGCCCCGATCTACTAGTCGTTGGATGGGAGCTACTCCAGGCAGGGGTGTGACCTCAGGTGGGGCAGGTCCAGGAGGCACTCAGCTGTGAGCCAGCAGCAGCCGATGCTCCCAGCCCTGGGGCGCGTCCCGAGGGCAGGGACCCAGTCAGCTTCTCCTCTGACTCAGGCTTGGGCTCCCTTAGCGTTTGGATGGAATACCAGCGACAGCTCGTGTCTGCAAGGCCGTCCGGGCCTGTGAAGCAGCCCAGGTTCCTTATCTCCCTCCTTCCTCCCAGATCACACCTGGGTGAGCTTAGCCGATGGCTCACCCGAGAGGGCCATTTTGGAGATAACCACAGTAATAGTCAGTGTTTTCTGAGTGCCTCTGCTGTGCATGTACACTTCTCACCGCTCCACCTAGAGGGACCCATTCATCCCTCCCAACAACCCACTGAAGGGGGTGCAATCATTTCCCCATTTAATAGAAGAGAAAGCTGAGGCACAGAGAGGGACAGTAACTCGCCCAGGGTCACACAGCTGGCAAGGGGTGTTGCCGAGGTTAAATTTCGAGTCTCGCTCCGGAGTCTACACACATCGTCACCTCCCAAATTCACAGATAAGCACGTCATTGGGGCCTGGGGTGTGCCTTGAACCCGGGTCACCTCAGACCTGTGCTGGCCCTAGCTGTGTGGGGGCAGGAGAGGGCACATTGCAGGGGCTGGGTTGTTGTTCCCGAGTCTGACCTCAAGCGCCCTCACAGCCTGCTGTTTCCAGAACATCCATCTCTGACGCTGCTGGGTGACTGCTCGCTGCTCCCCCGAGAGCTCCGTGGGCCCTCGCGGGTGCTCGCCTTTCTAATGCGATCGTCCTGTCTGAGGAGTGAATCGGGAGCCAGCTCTGGCCTAAGGGGGCTGGGGCCACCCCCCTGGGCAGCACTGCCTGGCACTGTCCCGCCAGGGACGGGCCCCCCGACATGCCGCACAGTCTTAGGACCAGACCCCATAGAGTCACTCTGTCTGTTGAGCTCTCTCCCCACAACGGTCTGCCAGCCAGTAGGAGTCCGCTGTGCTTGTGTGGCCTTGTCTGGTTTTGTCACGCACAAAATGGAGCCAGCAATGGCTAATATCTATCCAGCATTCACTGCGGGCCGGAGACTAGCCTCCACCTGTCTCAGTCTGATCCGCTCCACAGTAACCGTACACGACACACACTGTTTTCATCCTCATTTTACAGGTGAGGGGGCTGAGGCACAGACAGGTTAAGTAACTTGCCTAAGGTCACACAGCGCGACCCCCCACTGTGCAGTTTGGACTTGCGTCTGTCCTCTTCACCCCCTCCACCGTAACCTCCAGGGCAGAGAATGAAGTGAGATAATATACGTAAAAGGCCACTTCTGTGACCAATACAGATAACTCTATATAACAGCCCTGGATAACTCTTAGCGGAATGGCTTTTTGGAGGTAGAAAGCTGGTTGGATGGCGTCCCCCCTGACATTTGCCCTCCCCTGATGCCCCCAGGCACCCCCACCGCCCCCTCTTCCGTGAGCAGTCACACTGTGCTCTCTTCGGGTTTCTTACGTGTCCCTGGGTCTTAACTTGTTGCAGGGTGTTTTCTGTCCTCTGGGGGTAGGTCCCAGCTGCTCTGGCCCTGCTTCTTCTTTGTCACAAGTCCCCCTTCCATTTCCGGAGCACACTTAACCTGCCGGTTCCTTCCCGGATCAGCCCCCAGCCTCCCCTGCCCATCCTCCCCGGTCCCCCCACACCCCCCAGCACCCTGGACGTGACCGTGCTGCTCCCCTCTGAGGCCCCCAGCCGAGCTTGCTCCCCCACCGCCGAGCGGTGACACCTGTTGTCCCATGTCCCCGAATGCCCCTCTCGCACCAGCCTGCTCAACTCCTGCTCACCCTCCCATCTTGTCAGAAACGTCACTTTCTCCAGGAAGCCCCGCCCCCAAGCACTCCCACCCCCGTCTGTACCATTGCCCTTCTCTGCCCACAGGGCCCCCGAGCCGCCCCGTCACGCCCAGATCGCGCTGTCCCTGTGTACCGGTCTCTCTGCCCCTCTGGACTGTGAGACCCTTGCGACCAGGACCGTGTCTGGGTCATCTCGGGGTCCCCTGGCTTGGCAGCGGGTCTGCACTTAGTGGGGGCTCCCTGTGTTTGTAGAACGAGGGGGTGATGGAGCAGCATCCTCTGGTCCCTCGGGGTGGGTGGCAGAGCAGCAGGACCCTGGGGAGGCAGGAGACCCCTGGGCTGGCAGGATGGTGGCACCCCGAGCCCGGACTCAGCCTCCATCCCAAGGAGGGAGAATGGAAGGTGGGGAGCCTGGGGCCTGAGCCGGCACGCCCTGACCAAAGGGTCCAGGGAGGGGCGGCCCCCTTGGTATAAGAACACGTGGAAACCAGAAGCATCCAGGCGTCTAGGATGTCAGCATCAGGGCATCCCTGGAAGTCCTCTCCTGCAGCGCCTTCCTTCTACTGCACGTGTAACAGTGGCCCAGAGGGGGAGAGCCGCTTATCCAAGGTCACTCAGCAAGTTGGAGGCAGCGCTGGGGCAGGGGGTGGGAATGTCCAGGACACCCTGCAGGCCCCGGTCGGGGGTCAGTGTGCCCTCCAGTGTGTGGGAGGGGCTCTGCAGCCCTCCTGCCCCCAAAGCTCCTCCAGGCCTTTGAACGCTGCCTCCTCTCCCTCCTGCAGGTGAACCTGGTGCTGGGGGATGGCCAGTCCCTGGGCCTCACGATCCGCGGGGGAGCTGAGTATGGCCTGGGCATTTACATCACTGGCGTGGACCCGGGCTCCGAAGCAGAGAGCAGTGGGCTCAAGGTGAGAGGCCCCGACGCCCATGGGAGGGACAGGGAGGGGCGCCCGGCTGCAGGCGTGTGGGGAGGGAGGGAGAGATCCGGGCCTGGGGCTCTTTGCAGCTGATGTGAGTCAGACTTCCAGCCGAGCAGTCAGCGCGGAACCCTGAGGGGTGGTCCCAGGTGGGGAGCACCCCCCCCCCCGCCCCCGGGGCCATGTGCCTCTAATTTGTGGTTCAGAGTGAGCAGCGGGAGCCACCCCCTGCCTCCTGCGCCCCGAGGTCTCCTGGCTGTCCTCTCCCAGCTGTGGTTTGCAAACACTGCTGATGGCCTACGGTGGCCCTGACCTTGGGGTTTGTGATGGTGCGTGGAGAGGGGACAGGAGAGCCGTGAGCTGGGCTGGGGTTGCGCGGGCAGCTTCGGGGCTGGCATTCGACCCAGGGCAACCAGCAATTATTGAAATAACATCGTTAGCTTGCGTTTGAAAGAGGGCTGTGTGCTGGGCATCCGTAAATGACTTCACGCGGATCATCTCACAGAGCCCTCATGCCATGCCACGGGGCAGGCTGTTGTGACCCACATTGTCCAGTTGGGTAAACCGAGGCACGGAGAGGTTAAACAGACTCGCCCAAGGTCACACAGCTGGTGGGTCGCAGAGCAGGACTGGAGCCCAGGCAGTCTTAATTCCAGAGCCCACGGTCTTAAACGCTCCATGGTCCCACCCTGCTGGGGAGGCCCGGGGACTTGCTCAGAGCTCCGGGGGAGGAGACAGTGAGTGAGGCAGCGAGCGACTGCCCACGAGGATGCTGGACCAGGACGTAGATCACCTGAGTAAATGGTGGCGGGTGTTTGGGTTCAATCCTGATGCCAGGGGTCTCAAGGCAGCATCGATGTGGAGCGGTGACCATGGGCACAGGTGGCATTTGCGCCAGGCCTTGCGGGGTAAAGGGGTGGGGAAGAAAGAGCCGTGCGGTTTGACTGTGGGCGACTAGGTGGGCGACTAGCCCGCGTGTGAGGCCGGGAACAGAGCCCAGGATGAGATTGTGTCTTTGTAACGAGGGGCCTTGAATGTCCCTCTCTAACGTGGGCAACCTGACTCTATGCAGAGGAGAAGAAAAGCGCGTGGTGGGTCAGAGCGGCGGAAAGGAGACCCCCAGCCCCGAGGTGGCCGACAGGCTGGAGTGGAAGAGGGACGGGGTGTCCTTCGGCTTCTCTTAGGGGATACGACGTAGTGGGAAGAGCTCTGCATTTGGGGTTGGGAAGATGGGGTTCAGATCCCAGCTTTTCTGCTTTTCTTTTAATAGCCCTGTGACCCTGGAGACTGCCTCCACCTGTCTGAGCTTCTCTTCCTTTTCCCCGATAATCATAAAAAATAGCATCTCTTTCTCAGGGTTACTGAGAAGATGAAAGGAGGAGGGAACTGGCGAGAACATTAATAATAAAGGTGCAGTGTGTTGAGGGTGCTGTGGACGGAATGTTTGTGTCCCCGCAAACTCATATGTTGGGTCCCTAAGCCCCACGGTGAGGTGGGGCCCTGGGGGTGCTCAGCTCATGAGGGTGGAGCCTCATGAAGGAGATGAGTGCCCCTATTAAAGGGACCCACATTGCTCCCAGCCCTCTTGCCATCACGTGAGGACACGGGAAGTCGGCTCTGCAGCCCACAAGAAGGTTCTGCCCAGAACCGGACCATGCTGGCACCCTGACCTCAGACGTCAGGCTCCAGATGTGAGAAAGAAATGGCTGCTGTTTCTAAGCCGCCCCGGCTGGCAGGGGGACTTGTCACAGCATCCTGAGCTGACTCAGATAGTCTGCTCCTGGCCAGGTGCTTTCTGTGTTGTCACTGAAGCCTCACCACGGCCTGTGACAGCGGGGTCTTTCGTCAGCCGGTGCACAGCTGCAGGATCAGAGACTTGGAGAGCTGCACAGCCAGTGCAGGGCAAAGCCGGGGTCCCCAAGCCAGCATCCTGGGGCTCCCAACCAGGCCGGCCGGGCAGGGCGTAGATGCTGCACACGTGCTGGTTGGGTCTCGTGGATTCCGGAACGCCCTGCCTCTCGGGTTTGCTGTGCCCTCAGCAGGTGGAGATGCTGACTTGGTTGAGACTCCAAGAGGAAGCCATGTCGTGGGATTCTCTATGCAGATTGTGTGAAATAATTTTATTTCGGAATAATTTGAGATTTACCGAGAAGTTGCCAAGACAGTCCTCATTTATGCTTCATCCAGCTGCCCCTGATGTGAGCATCTCGTATAAGCACGGTGCGTTTGTCAAAACTGGGAAAATAACGTTGGTGCAATACCATTAAACCAACTACACGCTTTATTCAGAGTTCCCCAGTCTTTCTACTAATGTCCTTTTCCTGTTCTGGGATACGGTGCAATCCAGCATACGCCCCTGCCTGAGCCTGGAAGCTGTTTTAATTCCATTTATTTTCCCCCAAAATTGAAAAAAAAAATTGAAGCCAGTTTCTAAACAAAGTGCTTTTTAAAAAAAATTATTTTGTTGAGGTCATAATGGTTTACAACATTGTGTAGTTTCAGGTGTACATTATTATTTATCAGTTCCTGTACAGACTGCGTCATGCTCACCACCAATGGTCTGATTTTCATCCGTCACCATACATATGTGCCCCCTTACCACTTTTGCCCGCTCCCAACCCCCTTCCCCTCTGGGCACCACTAATCTGTTCTCTTTGTGTAGAGGGTTTTTGTTTGTTTGTTTGTTTTTCAAGCGAGTGAGGAGATTGGGAGGAAGAAGAATGGGGGCAGAGAGAAAGAGATGGAGCCGGAGGGAGGGTCTGTCCTAGAATGCTTGCTGTGCGGGGCTGCGATCTGACCTACAGGCAGGATGCAGCTTTGGCTCTGAGCTTCCTGGCAGCCAGCACAAAGAGGGAAGCAGGTCAGTGACATCTGTAAGATGAAAACAGACCAACTGTGCCTGGGAAGCCCGGTTATTCCTCTTCCTGAGGCCTGAGAGCAATTTTCCTCTGGTCCCTCTTAGAGAAGATGTTGTGTGATGCCATAAACAGTGTCCTCAGTGGCGGGAAATGCATGAGCAGGTCCATACTTTGTTGATGGTGAATCCGTTGTGATTGGATCCGTGTTAAGAGAAGGGGAGAGGGAGCATGCGAGAGAGGATATGCTAGGGCCTGAGAGATCGAGCAGGCCCCTCTCTCTCTCTGATTATGGACGGTGGTGGCTTTTACTGTCATGTTACCCACTCACTGAGCAGTTACTGTGTCAGGGACTGTGCTCATGCTTCACATTAGCTTACTTTTTTTTTTTTTTTTTTTTTTGGTGAGGAAGATTGGCCCTGAGCTAACATCGGTGCCCATCTTCCTCCATTTTGTATGTGGGACGCTGCCACAGCGTGGCTTGATTAGTGGTGTGTAGGTCCGTGCCCAGGATCTGAACCTGCAAACCCTGAGCCCCAAAATGGAGCACATGAACTTAACCACTAAGCTACCAGGCTGGCCCTATCTTACTCATTTTTGCAACAGTGTATGAAAAAGGGATGTTCTTATCACTGTTGTAGAGGAGAGGCTGATTCAGGAGCAATGGTAGGCAGCTAGCTCAAGGTCACCCAGCTAAGAGGTGCGAGACTCAAACTCATGCGAGCACTCCCCAAATCCGTGTTCTTCACTGCTACGTTCCCCAGCTCCCCGTGGGGAGGCAGGAGGCTTGTGGAGTTAAAGGTCACATTCCTTCGAAGTCACAGCTGGGATTTGAATGTAGGCGTGACGGAACCTGGGCTCGCCTGGTGCAGGGGAGGGCAGGAGCCCTGGGATCTTGGCCCTGCCCGGCTGTGTGAGGGTGGTGTGGCCTTCCCCTCTCTGGGACTCAGCATCTCTTCTCATCCTGCTCGGTGAGAAGTTGAACACTCGAGCTCTGTGATCTCCGAGGTTTTCTCCAAATCTGCAGGTTTTCCAGCCTGAGAGGGCCCGAGGGTGCCCAGACACCAGGAACATGCTCCATTCTCCTTCATCTGCGGGCTCCCGTGTCCACCGAGAGATGCCGAAGTAGGTAACCCGCTGGCGGATCCCTCTTTTGTGCGAAAGGAAGGACGGAAGTGGACGTTACAGGTGGACACTGGGTGTCCATGGCTGCCCCTCCCTCCCCTCCTTCCATTTAATGGGGGAGTATGTCCTGAGGACTCCTGGGTGCCAGGCACTGTGCTGGCCCTGTGCCTGCTGAGCTGAGCAAGACAGAGCTAGTCTCTGACCTCCAGGAGCGTACTTTCGAGTGGGAAGACGAAGGGGAAAACTTAGCACCTGTTTGTTTCGTTACCATCGTGATAAATACCAAGGTGGCCAAGCCTCTGCAACCGTGTGACTCTATAATAGGGGAGACCGGCTCTGGTCTTGGATATCCAGGAGGTCTTCCGGGAGGAAGAAACTGTTCCATTGCAGTTTTAAAGAAGAGAAGAAAATTAATGGTGTGAAAGAGGAAATGAGAATTGCAGGCAGGAACAACAGCCCATGCTAAGTCCCTGGGGTGGAAAGAAGTGTTCCAGGATGCAGAGGAGGGCCAATGAAGCTGAACGCGGAGAGCCAGGCCGGGAGAAGGTACCCGGTGATGCTGACGAGGCGAACAGAGCCAGATCACACAGGGCGTGTCCTTTCACCCAAGACTGCAGCCGGGAAAGGATGCCCCAGGTCTGCAGTTACTAATACGGAAGGGTGTCGCTGGTCCATTATTAAGTGGGAAGCGCAGACCGCAGAACCACACGTCTGACAGTATCTCCTTCGTGTTGTACACGTGTGCAAACAAACGCCCAGAGAACATCTACGCCGACATGGACCAAAGCCTCAGCAGTGCTTGTCTCCAGGTGGTAAGATGACGGAGCAGTTCCAGTCTGTTCTTCACATCCTCGTGCGGGGTCTGAATGGAGCCAGCATTCCTTTTATAATCATGGAAATGGCAACAATAAAGCCATTTCCGCTTTGAAACAAGGCAGAGGAAAAACATTCTCTGGACATTTCCCCCGTCACTTTAGCTTGCGTCTCAGTCGCAGGCCATGGGAGGCGTCATTTGCTGGTAAAATGCCCGCCTTCAGTGAAGTCCTTTCCGTCTTCAGTTCCCACCTGGGTCAAGCGTTTTACATTCCGATGTTTTACTTCCCCCTGCAGGGTCCCTCGGATCCGCTCACCCCTGCCGGCGCTCCCTGGGGCGTCCAGGTCTGATTAATTCCACTTATTGCCAGCGCCCTTTTACCGGAATCGGGCACATTGAGATGAAATGAAGGGGCTGCGCTGTGTGGGTGGCAGAGCCAAGAACAGGCTGTATTTGTAAACAGGGCTCCTTGCTGCCGGGCAGAACTTTCCTGGGGTGAAAATGCTGCCTTCTGCCTGGCTTCGGGCCGCTCACTTAGCTCCTGGGGCCCGGGGTGGGACCATCCACACTGCTGGGAGGAGAAGCTCCCGGAGCAGGTCAGGCACCCTCCAGCGTTCACCCTCCCTGGGGGTTCCTGGGGGCCCTGGGCCTCCCCCACCCTCCCGGTTGGGGCCGACTCCCCTTTGGCATTTATCTTTAGGCCTCTCTTATTTCCCTGCACCTGCCCCCCGGCTTCCAGCCCCACCGAAGAATGGATCTTGTTTGTTCCTTTAAGAACAGCCCAGAGTGGCATTTAAACATAATGGTAGCTATTATTGCTATTTATTAACCAGTTATTATGAATCCGGCGCTGTGCTAAACACTGTAGCTACATTTTTATTCAGTCCTTCCAATAGCCCTGTGCAGGGCATTCATAGTGCCTTTTAGTAGATGAGCAATGGAAGCTCAGAGAGGTGCAGGAACTTGCTCAGGATCACACAGGGATCCCAGGCCTAGCCCCTCAGGCCCCCCAAAGGCCACCGGCTTTGCTCTCCCACCTCCCTAGGACCCTAACTTGAACAACTATTGAAAGAACGCAGAGAGAGGAAACGAAGGACTGTGGTCTCTTAGAAACCAGCACTTCTGAAGCCCAGTGTGGTGGTCACAGATCCTGCCTGGCCCCAGGCCGTCCCCGCTGTGGTCATCCCAGGGTGGGAGGCGCTTTTCATTTCTGCCGGAGGAAGCCAAGCTGCTTTCCTGGCTGGGGTTCCTTGGAGCAGGATCTCTGTTGCAAGATGTGCCACTTTCGGGGTCACCGCTGTGCTGCTTGTGGCTATGGGCCAGGCTGTGGAGTGTCTGGGGCAGAGTCAGTGTCCCAGTGATGGGGGATGGACTGCCGCTCTGCACACCTGCTGGGCATTGCTGGGGGCCCACGCTGTGTGTCGGCTTCACTGGGGAACCCAGCAGGGCTGGGCTGACCCCTCCGTGGACCGGCTTTTCCAGGGTCTGTTCTCCCACCCGGCCTCTCTAGACTGAGCTGGGGCAGCACCCCTCTGCTGACCCCCACCAGGGTGCAGGGGATCTACACGGGTCATCTCTGCACCCTCAGCCCGGCTCTGGGAGGCAGGGACCCTTCACCCCATTGTAAATTGGGTGCATTCATTTAATGGCCGTCTCTTCTCCCAGATGGTGGCTGCCTGAGGCAGAGAGTGGATGTTCTTTACACGCTGTGTCTCCCAGCCCAGGACAGCGCCTGGCACACAGTAGGTGGTCAGGAAATATTTCTTGAATGCAGGAGGGACTGTGGCCGAGCAGGGCTTTTTGCCTCCAAAGCTCCATCTTGACCCGTGTTGCATTTGCATCTGGGCCTGAAGGCGGCACAGAGCCTGCATTTTTTGAAGGAATGAATCTGACTAAGAAGTGTTAGTGGTTTTGCCCTCGCCTGGGCTGTGGGTCAGACCCCTTTCCCCGAGACGCCTGCCTTCGTGTTGCAGGATGTGGAGGAGCGGCCGTGGGCGCAGCGAGGTTTGCTCATCGCAGGTGTCCCCTGGGCATTCGCGGCTACCTTCAGCTCTTCGCTGATGGACGGTAGACACCAGGAATCGATTTACACTCACAGGTCCAAGCCCCCAACCTCCCATTTTTCCCGTGGGAAGACTGCGGGCCAGCAGAGGGGCCAGGACTGGCAGAGGGTCCTGGGGAGATGGTTCCGGGTCTCTGGACCCCCAGCACAGAGCCCCTTCATTGTCAGGCAGTCTGATCTTGCCTGCTCTCTGTGTTTCCACGCTTCCCTGAAATAATTTTGCTGGGAGACGAGAACAAGGCTGACACTGTCCAGAGCTGCTTTCTGCTTATTCTCCTTGGGGAAGGGGGGTGGCTGCTACATATTACTTGTTTCATGAGGATTCTTTAGGGGTATTTTCATCTGTGATTGTGGCTGATTTCATGGCAGTCCTAATGGACATGACAAAAATAACGTCTTAATATTTATATAATTCTTGACAGATTAAAAAAACTTAGATGATAAGGGCATATTACAAATAACTCTCTGCCTAGAAATTCTACAGCTTAGATGAATTGGCCAATTTCTTGAAAGACGCAAGTTACTAACACCCAAGAAAGAAAAATAGATAACCCGGAAGTCCTATATAAGTATCAAAGAAACTGAATTTGTATTTAAAAATCATCCAAAAAAAGAAAACTCAGGCCCAGACACTTTCGCTAATCGACTCTTCTGAACAGTTAAGGAAGAAATATTATGCAATCACTTCCTGAAAATAAAAGATGAGGAAACATTTCCCAGCTCACTTTTTTAGGCCAGCATTATGTAACACCAAGACGAAACAAATACACGCCAGGAAAAGACAGCTACAGACCACTTATCGTTCATGAACATAGATATAGATGCAGAAATCCTCAACAAAATATTAGCAAGTCAAATCCAGCGATCTTTGAAAGGGATCTATACCACGGCCAAGGGCATTTTAGCCAAGGAATGCAAGGCTGGTTCAACACTTGAAAATCAATTTCTTTAACTGATGAAAGGAGAAAAGCTATATGATCAGAAAAAACATTGAACAAAAGTCAATGTCCACTTTTGATAAAAACTCTCAGCAAACTAAGAATCAAAGGAAACTCTCTTGACCTGATCAAGGGCATCTACAGAAATCTACACCTAACATTTTTAATGGTGAAAACCTAAATGCTTTCCTCTAAGATTGAAATAAGGCAAAAGTGTCTTCTCCACCACTCCTGTTCGATATCATACCGGAAGTTGTAGTCAGTGCAATAAGGCACTAGAAAGAAATTAAAGGCATACAGATCTGAAAAGAAGAAATAAAACTCTCTATTTACAGAGTCTGATTCTCTACATAGGAAATTCCAAAGAATCTATCAAAAAATCTCCTAGAACTAATAAGTGAGTTTAGCAAGGCGGGAGGCAAAGTGAGCATGCAGAAACCACTTATATTTCTATAAGCTGGCAATGAGCAACTGGGATTCAAAATACATACAATTTAGAGCAGCGCCAAAAAATACTTAGATATAAATATATCGAAATATGTGCAGTATGTCTGTGCTGCAAATACAAAACGAAAAAGACCTGAGCAAATGGAGAGATATACCATGTTCGTGGATAGGAAGACTCAGTGCTGTGAAGATGTCCTCTCCCTCATTTGATCCAGATTCAACGCAATCCCAATTCCAACCCCAGTAGGCTTTTTTTGTAGATAGTGACCAGCTGGTTCTAAATTTTTTAATGGAAAGGCAGAGAAATTAGGAGGAAGCCAAAATGATTCTGAAACAGAGGAGCATGTTGGAGGACTCACGACCTGATTTCAAGACGTACTAGAAAGCTACAGTAAGCAAGGTAGCGTATTGTTAGTGAAAGGACAGATGCATAGATCAGTGGAACAGAATGGAGAGCCCAGAAATAAACCCACACTAACAGACAATGGCAGTCACATAAGATAAGACTGTACAGCCTCGCTGTGTGGTAGGCTGTACCACATGGGTTTGTGTAAGCACACGCTGTGATGTTCACACACTGCGAAGTTGCCTAGTAACGCATTTCTCAGAACATATCCCTGTTGTTAAGGGCGTGTGTCTGTAGTTTTTGGTTCTGTCCATTGAGAGGGGCTAGAGGCAGGGACACCCCAATAAAGCTGAGGATACCCAGTGCCCTGATTTAGTTTCTAAATACTCTTCTCCAAGTAAAAGGAAGCAGGGCTCCTTGGAGGAGTGGTGACTGCAGATCCAGGCAGGTACAGGATGAGCCTGGGGTGTGTTGTGGTCCCAGCAAGCAGAGACGTGCTCCAAAATCCATCAGCCAACCAATCAGGGCCAGCCTGGAAGCGCCCCCTAGCGGCCAATGGAGCACACAGTAGGTCTCCTTGAGTCCTCACGAGTGTTATTACATAAAGAAATGGGGGAGATGCAACAAGTTTTCCTTGAAGAATCCCCATGAAGCAATGGAGAAGGAATAAAGGAGGAGAGCATCACCAAGAGAACATGACATTACTGTAATAATTGCTAGACACGGGATGCACCAAATTGATGCTACATAGCAGGCAGAAGTTTAAGCCGAAGCGGGATTTTTTGGCATAGTTTTAGAGTATCTCTACCAGTGTATCTTGTAATTATTATAAAGGGAAAAATAATAAGTTTACAGTGGGGAGTCCTGGCAGATATCAACTTAGCCAAGTGTAATACATGTTTTAAATACATGGAACATTTTTTTCTAATTGTGGACATCATCCTTGCCAGGCGTAGAAAAGTCAATTCTCACATGGGCTCATATTTGCAGTGACAGCCCTTCCTCCCTGCCCCTGCCCAGCCCCGGCACATGAAGACAGTCAGCAGTGGGCACGTCCTTCCAGACCTTTGTGCACACAGAGTCTTGGGACCCTTCTTGTTCATTCTGTTCCTTTTGTGACCCAACCTTCAGCTTCTTAGAAAATTGCTTCCTTTCTCCGTTGGAAACCTGACATCTCTGATTTCTAAGAGTGTGACTAAAGTGTTGCTGTTTCAGACTGCCGAGATGGGCCTTCAAAAGGAGAAGCACAAAAAGGCAGCCAAAGAGTATCTTAGCAGCCTTAGCATTTCTTACTATGCGATTTGGGATTCGTGCTGCTCTCCTGCTGTCAGTCAGTCAGAGGGAGAAGACCCTCAGAATGTCCGCTGAGTGTGCCCGTCTTCTCGTCTTCCTCGAGCCGGGTTCCAAGAGAGCCTTGTCACCTGGGGGGCCGAGAGGGAGGACGTGTCCCTCCCCGGCCCCCAGTCCCTGGGGTCTTTCTTGTCGAGCGCTGAAACATTTGGGGGGTGATCTGGGGAACAGAGTGAGGTGCGTGCGATGCAGAACCTGGATCTGCATCCTCTGCGTGGATGGGGAGGATGGGAGTGGGAGACAGAAGGCAGTGAAGACTCCTGGTGTCCCAGGCGATGTGCTGGCTGAGCATTGGCGAGAGAAATGGTGACAGCAGACGTCCGCTGAGTGATTTTTCTACG
Organism: Equus quagga; assembly: GCF_021613505.1. NCBI lineage: Eukaryota > Metazoa > Chordata > Mammalia > Perissodactyla > Equidae > Equus > Equus quagga. Next base: position 76,918,233 of record NC_060267.1, on the reverse strand, counting down.
CTGAGCACCCTGCTAAGCGCTTTTTATGTTCCACCTTAATGAATCCCTAAGCAGTCCCCGAGGTAGATGTCCTACCTTCCTGCACTGAAAGATGAGCCAATGGAGGCTCAGAGAGGTCGTCGCTTGCTCAAGGTCACACAGCAAGGACATGGTGGAGCTGGGATGGGGATCGGCTCCAGAACCTCCTCTGTTAGCCGCTAGACCCTGTAAGCCTGAACTTGTGTGATGAGAAAACAGCCAGACTGACGGCCCTCGGCAGCTGGGCGCTCAGCCCTGCCCGCCTCTGCCCGGGTTCTCTGCTGTCGGCACGGTGGGGACGCCTGCCTGATGTTTCCGCACGCTCTGCTTTTGGATTTGGAACTGAGAGGATCCCTGTGGCTGTTCAGACTGCATTGAAGTAAGAGCGTGGTGAAAAGGGCAGGAGGGACGGCAGGGTGAGGGTAGTAATAATCGTAAGGAAAGGAAGGAGGTTCGGGCAGAGCAGTGTTCTAGTTATTTCTAATTGACAGCAGTAATAATAGTAATCACCAGCATCTGGGGGGCTCTCTCTGTGCCAGCCAGGGTGCCTAGGGAGTGCTGTTCCTGTACTGAGTCATTTAGTCTTCCCAGCAACCCTGTGAGGAGGCACTAGTATTACCCCCACTTTAGAGATGGGCACTTGAGGCCCAGAGAGGTTAGGTAACGTGCCCAAGGTCACACAGCTAGTAGTTGGAGGAGCTGGGATGGGAACTCAGGCAGGTCCGGTGCTTACTCACAGAGGTCCCCTTCCCACCTCTTCCCTCCCCTCACACCCTCTCCTCTGCCCAACCCCGGTGGCTCTTACAGAACTTCGAGGGGTCCTCCCCTTGCCAAGTGGTTCTTGGGCAAACTGGGGGAGGAACACAGGACAGAGTGACGGTTCTGAAGTCTGCATGGTGACCGTGGCACAAAGGCAGTCATTGCTTGACCACACACAGCCAGGCCAGACCCGTCCAGCTGCTTTCTGACCATCTTCTTGTGTCCTCATCGCAGCCCAAGGGGAGGTACCAATTGTCATCGTCCCCATGTCAGGGGTGGAGAACCGGAGGCTCGGTGGGATGAAGCTGCTTGTCCCAGAGCCTGTTCTGAATTGTTGGAGAAGCAGCGATTCGGGCGCAGGGCCCCTTCCGAGCACCACTGCCCACGGGGATGGCCAGCGCAGAAGGCGGGCACCTCGCTTGCTGGGTTTTTGTCTTACATTGGCAAAGGGTTTCTCCGTGTTTTTCTGCCTCCGAATCCAGTGCTCTTTCCACTCGCAAGGGCAGCAAATCATCTGCTTCTCGCGAGCCGGCGCCGTTTGGTCAGTGTGGCTGCACAAGCGTCCACACTTGTGTGGTTGCTGCTGGGCTCTGCGGGAGAGGACACGGCTGAGCCCTGGCTGGCTCGGTAGGTCGGCCCGGCTGGAGGGGACCTGGGCATGAGAGCCGGGCCCAGCTCGGCTCTGAAGATTATTTACATAAGAACCGGTGACTAAAGCTGTTCTTCAGCAAAAATGTGTCACTTTGGGGGAAATTAATAGCAACAACAGTAGCAACCATCTCCGATACCCACTGTGTGCCAGGCCCTGTGACATCCTTACCAGACAGCATCACGGGGTGGTTACACGCCGCCACTTCGGGGTCAGAATAACAGGCTGCGTCACTTTCTCTCCCTGGACTTGGTTTCCTCATCTGTAAGTCTGGGATAATAATCCCTCTGGGGAGGCTGTGAGGACGTAGCCAGAGGATCACTATAAAAGACAATACCAGTAAAAGTATTCAAAATACACTGGCTTTAAAAAATCTTCTCTGGTTTTTGGTATAACCAGGAAAGGTAACCAGCATTAGTTTTGTTTGTGGATGAAAAAAGGAGGCTCAGAAAGGGGGGTGGTTTGCCCAAAGTCCCATGCCGAGAAGGCCGACCCAAGGTTGCAGACCTGGCTCTCTCCTCCTGCACCTGCTCACACAGTTCCCGCTATGGGACCTGCCTCCCAGGCAGAGGGGCAGTTTTGTGTCACCCCTCTGGGATGGAGTAACCGGGAGGCTGTCCCTTCTCTTCCTCACTGGCACGCAGCCCTGGCCCCACACAGAGCCCGCTGGCAAGGAATCGCAGAGAGCAGCCCCTGATTGCTCTGGGGCCTTGAACATCCCCGGCTCCTTCAGCGAGAGCTGGGATAATGACCTGCTGATCATGTCATCACTGAGCTCCGACTTCGAGCACTGGCTTTGCTCCCTCTGCAGCTTTTCCTTGGGGCCGCCTCTCTCCGAGGGGCAGCGGCCGCCTCTCCTTGCCGGGCAGGGGTCCACAAGCCGTGAACCCCGACAGCTGGCATCTTGCTTACCTTCCAGGGACCCTGCAGGACGAGTTGTGCTTCTCGTAGATTCCAGGCTCTCTAAAAATAGTAACGTGCAGTCCACCACCTCCATCACCTACGTCCAAGGTCCTCTGTTGATAGGATGCGAGGAACTAATGCATGGGGAGCCCAGTTCCTGGCACATGATAAGCCCCCCAAAACGGTAGCTCTAAGCATGTGAGTGACTTTCATCATCCACACGAGTGTGTGCGCTGGTGGCTGAGACTGGTCCGTGATGGCCTCCGACCCTCAGGCAGCTGATGCTGATGGATCCGCAAGGATGGGGAACATCTTTCTGGAGGAGCCAGAAGGTGGTGTCTCTCCTGAGAAACCCGGCACGTGCTGGGTGACTGTCTCAGCCTCTGCCCCCTGGCTGGGCTACCTTCTCCGGTCCTTCCATGGGATTCTCTCTTAGCTGAACTCTGAATGGGTGTTAATAAATTGCAAATGCTCAAGTTGCTTAGTCCTGCTGCCTGCTTTTTAGAGGGGCCCCTGCTAGGGCGGTAATTGCTCCCATGGAAGGCTGCTGCCAAAAGGAGAAAGACTTCATTTCTACAAAGAGGGCTGTCAGTGGGAGCCCAGCGGCCCTGGCCCTGGGCACAGGGAAAGGTGACAGCGTTCCCTCAGGTCCCCGGGGCCCCCGTGCAATGTGCCGTCCACCTGAGGGGCTGGCTGCGGGGCTTTCTTCTGGTCCCTCCTTCCCCAGTGGCAGAGCCAGGGGCCTGGAGGAGCTGAGGGGTGGCCGACCAGTGTGGGAGGCTTATCATTGCCGTTCTGCTTCCACGTGCAGCCGTGCCAAGTTCACTGCCTGCACAACGAGGACTTGCGTGGTTTGCTGCATCTGAGGTCAGCCCGTTGCCCCATTTCGTAGTGGGGATAACTATCAGCATGCATTTCCTCAGTCCCACTCTGGGCAAGCGTGCCTGTGAAGGGCTCTTTGAGAGATCCACACCACAGTGCACGGTGCCTCAGGCCCTTGGCCGTGCACACGAATCATTGGGACCTTGTCAAGAGTGGGTTATGATTGAGCAAGTGTTGCCATTATTATGGCTGCATAGCCACCCCCAAAGCTGGAGGTGTGCGAGAACCAGGGCTTCTGCTCCCCAAACCGTGGGCCAGGAGGTGGACGGGCCACAGCAGGGGCTGCTCCGCGGCATCTGGGCGCTGGAGCCGTGGGGAGGCTCATTTCCTCTCACATGTGCAGGTGGGTGCTGGCTGCTGGCAGGGAGCCCTGCTTCTTCTCTGCGTGGAGCTAGTTCGGGCTTCCTCTAAGCGTAGTGGCCTGGATTCTGGGCATTTAGGGGGCACAGGTCCTGGGAGAGAGGCAGGTGGAGCCGTGTTCCTTTTATGACCTGGCCTCGAAGGCCGGCTCAAGGGGAGGGGCGTAACTCTGACTTCCTGTTTCAGTTTCCCAGGGCTGTTGTAAGGGATGGTCCCAACCTCAGTGGCTTCAAACAACATAAATTTATTCTCTCACCAATGGAGGTGTCAGCAGGGTCAGGCTCCCTGCGAAAGCTCTGGGGGAACATCCTTCCTGGCCTTTCCCAGCTTCTGGTGCTTCCTGGCCTTCCTTGGCCTGTGGCCGCATCCCTCCAGTATCTGCCTCCATCCTCACGTGGTCTTCTTCCCTGCGTGTCTCTCTGGGTCTCAAATCTCCCTCTTCCTTCTCTTCCATGGATGCCAGTCATTGGACTCAGGGCCCACCCCAAATCCAGGATGGGCTCATCTCAGGATGCCTAATTTAATTGCATCTGCAAAGACCCTATTTCCAAATAAGGTCGCCCTCCCCGATGCTGGGGGCTGGGGCTTGGACATTTCTTGGGGGGGGGGGGACACAGTTCAACCCGCCACACCTCCTGAAGGGGAGTGTCAGGGTTCTGGGGGAGCCCGTGAGACCTGGGATGGTGCTGTGGCCATTTCTGGAAAATGCAGCCCGCCTCGGTGGATTTGGGACGGCACCTGACGTTCTGCGTTTCTCACGAGCTCCTAGGTTGTGTGGGTGCTGCTGGCCCAGGGACGACACGTGGAATAGATACAGGGTACCACGCTCAAACTGCTGACAGCCTAGCGAGAAAGCAGGAGAGGAGATAGCGAAGTAGACACCATCCTGTTAGTACGACCTAGTACTTGAGTGACACATAGCATCTGCTGTGTACAGGCCCTGTTCTGGGCGCTTGGCATGTATTAGTTCCATTAACCCTCACAGCAGCCTTATAATCAGGGTTCTTGTCCCTGTTCACAGATGTGAGGCTCAGAGAGGTTAAGTGACTTGCCCAAGGTCACACAGCCGGGGCGTGGTGGAGCCAGGACTTGAACCCAGGCAGGCTGCTCCGTCTTTGCAGTTTGGTAGCTACACAGCCTCGGCTGGGACCTCAGGAGGGAGCCATTGGTCCAGGGCGGGAGGGCTGGCTGGGGCTGCAGAGAGGATGTGACTCTCCCGCTGGGCCGTGCAGGACATTCACTCGGTCAGCAGTGTTCAGAGGTTGGGACCCCAGCGACCTGGGGGGTGCTGTGCACTAGAGCTGTTAACCCAGCCCCTTTGGGGAACTTCATGTCTTTTTGGTTTTATTTTTTTTCCCAGCTACTCAAGTAATAGGTTCAGAGCGTAAAACGCAGACACAGGCGGGCAGTGGAAGGACCCACACGTCCTGCCTGCTACAGCCGAGCTTTATTAGCAGCTTTTGTTTTTTTAGATACAGTTCTCATGCCATAAAATCCACCCGTTTAAAGTGTACAAAGCAGTGGCTTTTAGTATACTCCCAAGGTGGTGCAACCATCGCCACTATCTAATTTCAGAACATTTTCCTCACCCCCAGAATTCCTGTGCCCATTGTGCAGTCACTCCCTGTTTCTGTCTATAGATCTGCCTGTTTGGGGCATTTCATGTCACTGCATCGTAGAATATGTGGCCTTTGTGTCTGGCTCCTTTCTCTTGGCATAATGTGGCAGCATATATCGTGAAGTCGTTCTGATGACTGAATAATATTCTGTCTATGGCTGTACCACGTTTTGTTTATTTGTTTATGAGTTGATGGACATTTGGGTTCTTTCCATCTTTTAGCATCTTTTTTTTTTTTTTTTTTTTTTGGTGAGAGAGATTTGCCCCGAGCTAGCATCTGTTGCCAATCTTCTTTTTGCTTGAGGAAGATTATCCCTGAGCTAACATCCGTGCCCGTCTTCCTCTTTTTTGTATGTGGGACGCCACCACAGCGTGGCCTGACAAGTGGTGCCATGTCCGTGCCTGGGATCCGAACCCACAAACCCTGGGCCGCCAAAGCAGAGCCCACGAATTTAACCACCATCCACCAGGCCGGCCCCTGTTAGCATCTTCATGTAGCTTCTTTCATTCCTTTCTGTGTACATTTTTATGTGATTGATATTATACAGTATATACTAGTTTGCATCCCACATTTTTCACTTGCATTTTCCCAGGTAATGGAAAACTCCTGAACACAATCTCTAATAACTGCGTGATAATATTCCATCTTGTGGCTGAATTATCATTTACCTAACTGTTCCCTTGAAGTCAGGCATTTAGTTATTTCCAACTGAAATAATAAGGTTTTACAAGGAACCACAAATGAGAGAAACCTCAGAGAATCTTTCCAGAAGAGCTCCCGCCAGTAGGCCTGTCTGTGCCAGCAGGCTGCTGAGCCCAGTGGGGACGGGAACGACTCACCGCAAATTACTAAGAGGCGTGGATTGGACCAGGCGGCATAAAGACGGTTCTTCCCCAGGCACAGCAGGGCGGCCAGCGGCCCACTCGTCCCCAGACCCCCAGATGTTGAAGGAGATGTTAGTATCATGTCACGCCCCCGCCCTCCCAATTTTTATGTTTCCTTTTAGGATTTTTTTTCGTTTTGCCCTCCACAATATGGTCATACACACCCTGGAGAGCACAGAGCATGCATAAAGAGCTCAAAATTAAAATTGCCTTGATTATCTAAACTAAGAATGATTCCAAAATATCAGGAACTTGTTTCTAATTTCTGAATATGGTATAATTAACTAATGCTATCAAGCTTTATTATTTGGAAACCTGATTTCTCTGAGTAGCAGAAAACCCTTGCATTTGGCCTTTGCTGGTACATTTTCTTTCATCATTTCCCAAATAGAAGGAAAGCACTTTTTTTATTGAGATATAGTTGACATATACCGTTGGGTAAGTTTAAGGTGTACAACGTGTTGAAAAAAATGAAATAATAAGATGTCTTGCAATTCACCGCTGAGAGACAACTCCTGCGGACACTTGGGCGTTTTGTTGAGTCCCTTTAACACAGTGGAAGACGATGTTAGGTGGGCGGTTTGAGGGTAGTATTTAAAAGACTGAATTTGAAAGTAAAGCGTGTCCACTGCAGAAGATGTAGAAAATCCTAGGCTTAGGGGAAAATCAGTGCAGAGATTTTGATGTGTGTCCTTCCGGAGTGTCGTGCTCACATGGGATGTGATAGGATAAAAACAGTTCAGCAAAATTGGGTTCAGACTGTTTGCCTTTTCCTGCCCTCTGTGACAACGTAGCATTGAGATCTTTCCATTTCCGAAAGAGCTTTGCAAACTGTTAAGGTACAGAGCAGTGTTATGTGATCCCATTTTTGTTTTTTTTTAAGGGAATACAGGGGCCAGCCTGGTAGCATAGTGGTTAGGTTCATCCGCTCTGCTTTGGCAGCCGAGGGTTCGCTGGTTTGGATCCCAGGCATGGACCTATGCACCGCTCATCGAGCCATGCTGTGGTGGCACCCCACATACAAAATAGAGGAAGATTGCCACAGATGTTAGCTCAGCAACAATCTTCCTCAAGCAAAAATAGGAAGATTGGCAAAGATGTTAGCTCAGCAACAATCTTCCTCACCAAAAAAAAAAAAAAAAAGGGAATACATTCATTTGTCCATACTTATGTATATATGAAGTGAGTTCCTAGGAGAATGCCCAAGAAACTGTTACTGGTGGTTCCTTCTGAGTCTCAGTCCCGGGGCCTAAGACTTGATGGTTGGGGGCCTGAGATGTGTGAAGATTGCAGAGGCAAGATTTTTACAATTTGTACCTAACCCTTTTTTCCTGTTTAACTATTTCTACTCTTTGCTTATGTTGTTTTGTAACTTTTAAAAAGTTTAATTGGAAAAAAGTCACTATATGCCATTCAATATTCTGTGTTATTTTTTATGGCCTTACGATATCACCGCGTGGATATACCATACAGTATTTGACGGATCAATTCCTAGACATTTAGGAGGGGGTCCAAATTATTTGTGTAACTTTTTCTTTTGCCCTAGCCATGATGATCTTCTCGGGGTTAATTCCTAGAAGTAAAGTTGCAATGGTTTTTGCACCATTTTGTGCAACATTTCTTAGCAGGTTTGAGCCAAGTTGTGTTCCAGCTGGAAAGTGCGAGTTGCGCTGTTAATCCTGCCTCACGCAGATGGGGTAGTGGAGGCGTTTTGGTGTTCAGTTCCGTTCCGCTGACCATAAATGTCAGCCATGTTTGAGCACCACCCAGGTGGTGGGCAGGATAATGAGCCCCGAAGATGTCTCGTCCTGATTCCCAGAGCCTGTGAATAGCTTAGGTTCTATGAGAAAGGGGAATTAAGATGACAGATGCAGTTAAGGTTGCTAATGAGCTGACCTCGAGGTGGGGGGAGGAACCTGGATTTCCCAGGTGGGCCCAATGTAATCACAAGAGTTCTTAAAAGTGGGGGAGGGAGTCAGAAGAGAGAACCAGAGAGATGGCCACGTGAGGAGGACGTGGCCTAAAGATACTGGCTTTGAAGATGGAGGAACACGGCCACCAGCCAAGGAATGTGGTGGCTGTAGAAGCTCGGAAAGACAAGGAAATGGACTGTGCCCTGGGGCCTCCAGAAGGGAACTTAGCTCTGCTGCCATCTTGGTCTTAGCCCAGTGAGACCGGTGTCGGGGGGCTGACCTCCAGAACTGTAGGATTATAAATTTGTGTTCTTTGAAGCCACTAAGTTTGTGGTAATTTATCACAGCAGCTACAGGAAACCAATACGGTTCCTACTGTGTCCCCAACACCTGGCATAGTGCTGGCCTTTAGGAGGTGCTTGCTTCTCGTCTAGATGGTTCTATATATTTACTCATTTGCCCAATCTTACAGGAAACAAAAGTAGTTTCAGGGGCCAGCCTGGTGGCGCAGTGGTTAAGTTCATGCAGTCCACTTTGGCGGCCTGGGGTTCACCGGTTTGGATCCTGGGTGCGGACATGGCACCGCTTGGCACACCATGCTGTGGTAGGCGTCCCACATAGAAAGTAGAGGAAGATGGGCATGGATGTTAGCTCAGGGCCAGCCTTCATCAGCAAAAAGAGGAGGATTGGCGGCAGATGTTAGCTGAGGGCTAACCTTCCTCAAAAAAAAAAAAAGAAAAAGTTAAAAAATATATATATATTTAAAAAAAAAAAAAAGAGTGGTTCCATCTGAATTCCCACCAGCCCTGTCTGAGCGCGCCTGCTTCCCCACAGCTCGCTGACAGCTGCTGTCAAGTTTAATTGTTCCCAATCTGATAGGTGAGAACGGTATCTTGATGTAGCTTTATTTTGCAGTTTTCTTATTATGGGTGAAGTTGAACCTCTTTTCGTATATTTAATGACCATTTTTTATGTCTTTTTTTGTAATTCATTCATGTCTTTTATTATTCTTTTGCTATCAGGATTTTGGATTTTTTCCCCCTACATTTAAGAACTCTTTCTATATTAGGGTTAATTAGCCCTTTATCTGTGATAGATCCATTACGAGTGTTTGCTCCCTAGTTGTCCATGTCTTTTGACTTACAGAGTTTTTTCAACATGAAAGTTTTTTGTTGTCCTATAGTTTAATCATCAGTCCTTTCTTTGGTGGAACCTGAGTTCAGAAAACCTTTCCCTGTGCCCAAATAGAGAGGATTTTTGCCCGTTCTTTCTTTTAATCCTGGTCAATGCATTTTTTCTAGATCTGTGGTTTGTTGGGCATTTGTTCTTGTGTAGGGATCCGATGTGGGTCCGAATGGCTACGTGGTTGTCCCAGGCTATTCAATAAGCCCGTCTTTGCCACCGTGACTGGCGATGCTGTCGACGGCGTTTCTGTGTGTCCCGGGGCCTGTTTCTGGTCTGTTCCCCTGTCTGTCCATCTCCTCGTGAGTCGCTGCCACACGTCAGAGGACAGAGGCTTTGGCGTCAATTTTAGTATCCAGCACCCCCTCTTACAGCTCTTCTGTATCAGGGCTTTCCTAGCCATTCTTGCATTTTTATTATTTTTTATTTTAAAAAATGATCACTTAAAAAATTAATAGCTTCATTTTTTTAGAGCAGTTTTCGGTTCACAGAAAGATTAGCAGAAAGTACAGAGTTTCTCGTAGACGTTTTCTCCCCCCACTCCTCCATACACAGTTGCCCCCAATGTTAGCCTCTTGTGTTAGTGTGGTACACTTGCTACAAGATGAGCCAGTAGTGATTTATTGTTACTGACTGAAGACATCGTTTACCGGCCCTGATGGTCCAGTGGTTACCGTTCGGCAGCTCTTACCACCTGTCGCCCCGGGGTCATTTCCCAGTCAGGGAACCACACCCCGCATCTGGCTGTCTTACTATGGAGGCTGCCTGTAGCTGTGATGCTGAAAGCTATGCCACCAGATTTCAAACCCCAGCAGGGTCCCCACGCTGGACAGGTTTCAGTGGAGCTTCCAGACTAAGACAGACTAGGCAGAAGGACCTGGCCGCCTACTTCCAAAAAAATTGCCCATGCAAACCCTGTGAACAGCAGTGGGGCGTCGTCTGATACAGTGCTGGAGGGCGAGAGGATGGAGCGAAAAGACCGGGCAGGGTTCCACTCTGCTGCCCACATGGTCACTAGGAGTGGGTATCCACTCAACGACACTAACAACAGAGCCCATAGTTTCCATTAGGGCTCACTCTTGGTGTTGTGCAGTCTCTGAGTTTGCATGACAATTGCATAAGGTCATGCAGAATATCCTAAAAACCCTGTGCCCTACCTACCATCCCTCCCTCTTTCCCCACCCTCCTGGCAACCACTGATCTTTCTTCTGTCTCCACGGTGTTGCCTTTTCCAGAACGTCGTATAGTTGGAATCGTACAGCATGCAGCCTTTTCAGACTGCCTCATTTCGTTCAGGCGTGTGCATTTAAGCTTCCTCCACGTGCAGCTTTATTTTTTCACATGAACTTTTATATCAGCTTATCAAACAAAAGCTTATTGGTGTTTGTTTTGGGATAATGTTAAATTTTCAACCGAAGGGGAACTGACGTCTTCATGATGCTGAATCCTTTCCAGGAACGGGGGATTTTTTTCTCTCTTTGTTGAGTCCGTTTTGAGGTTTGCAGTTTTCTCCACACAGGTGTTGCACGTGTCTTGTTAAGTTTATTCCTGAGTATTTCTCTCTCCTGTTGCTGTTGTGAATGGGGCTTCCCTTCTGTAACATCTTCTAACCCGGCACTCTGTGTGTGTCAAGGCCATGGACTTGAACTGGAGAATTCCCCGGTTCCTGCAGGTCTGCGGAGCAGCACAGAGCAGGGGTGGGGCTGGGCTCCAGGCCAGCTTTACCCCCACTGACCGGAGGCCCTGGGCCCATGACCTCTTTTCTCTCCCTCGCGCCCTGGTTTTCTCTCTTCCTGACTGAGGGGCTGGAGAAATGCACACCCTTTCCCGCAGTGTCATTTCAACCAGAACAAAATGGTGATTTGTGTTTTTACCTCTTTGCCTTCCCTTGGATTGAAAAAACCGGATGCTCTTTCCCTGCGGCGATGTGCAGAGCCGGGCTGCACGTCCCAGCCTCCCCGCGTGCCTGGCCTTGTCAAACTAAACCGTCACGTAAATGGAACACGTCTCCTGCCTGTCTTCAGGAACTGGCAAGGACAGGACTCCGTTCATTCGTTTATTCCCTCCTTCGCTGATTCGGTCAGGTGCCTCCCATGTGCCATGCAAGGGGCATGCAGCACACTGGCCCTGAACTCAGTGCTCCCAGCCCAGCAGGATCTCAAACCATGATGAGGGCTGGGGGCACACTGCAGGGTGCTCGGGGGGAAGACCTGCCTTGGAGGGGGTGTCATTTGATCTGAGATCTGAAGGTTGAGTAGGAGACATTCAGGTGAGGAATGGAGGGAAAATCTTCTGGGCAGAGGAATAGCATATGCAAAGGCCCTGAGGTGGGAAAGGGCTCCATGTGTTCATAGAAATGAGAGGTGACAAGTGTGGATGGATTGGAAAAAGCCGGAGGAGAGAAACAAGAGATGGACTGGCAAGGTAAGGCTCTCTCAGGCCAGGTAAAGGAGGAGCCTGGAGGTCACTAGGAGGTTTTAAGGAAGGTCTGACGAGATCAGATTTGCAGTTTAAATGGATCCTCTTGCTACATAGGGAAGCGTGTTAGTCAGGGTTCTCCAGAGAAACAGAACCAATAGGAGATAGGTAGATGGATAGTTGGATGGATGGGTGGATGGATGGATGG